>NC_072731.1:59800627-60067058 GCF_026930045.1 Uloborus diversus | reverse complement strand
ATTAAATCGTGGTTGCATAATGAACAGAGGTGTATTTGAAATGTACATGTATTTGAAAGCATTTAAATATAACTTTCCAGAATAGTTCATTAGTTAATTCATAATTTCTGTAGTGTGTAAAATGACAATAGACAATTACACAGGCCCGTCATTTTCATTGACGGTGACTGAGGCTTCTAAGTATGTGTGCAATAATTTTTTGGAAGCTAAAGACTTTATTTTTGACTATAGCTTTGGGTGGCTTACTTGGGTGACTTTGGGTGAGAGGTTACAAAGACTCTTCTCCAGAATTTAATCAAAGCTGAAGTCTTCAAGGAAACGTTTAGGATGTCTTTGGTGATAAGGAAGGCTCTTCCTGAAACTTGTGTCTTAAAAACGCAAATTTAGGCCATTTCTAGGAAATTTTAGATCATGGGCTCCTGAGGCTCTTTCCCGAAAATTTTATTAAAGTTGAAGGTTCGAAAACACTTTCAGGCTATGTTTGAGTGACACAGTGAAAGGAAGGAAGGAGTTCAGATCCCCCCCCCCCCCTAACTTTTTGAAATGATAAAGCTCTAAAAACTGAATTTTAGACTTTGGCTACTTCAGAGGAAGATTCTATATGCTTTCCGTATTTTTTCTTTCCTGAATTTTAATCTTAAAAATGCAATTTCACATATTGATGTAAAGTGCAAGGGAGTTCTCTTCAAAGGAAAAATTCAGAAACAAGTCTTAAAATGCAAATTTTGGCCCATTTTAAAGTTGAGGAATGGAGGGACCGTGTTCGGGGTTTCTATCCACACCCATTTAAAAAAATTTCAGGTGGTTGGGGGGTGGGGAGCAAAAGGTATATATTCAACACCATTTTTAGGAAAAAACATACAAAAGTTCATAAAGACATTATGTTTCTAAAATTCAGAGGGGGAAGGGCAAGGGCGCCCATATGCAAAATTTAAAGGGGGGGGGGGGTCTCAGATATTTTCCCTATGTTCAGTAAGTGGTTGTATTCATGTATTTCTGCCTTTAGCCCCTGGCTATAGGTTGGCTACTTCCTGAATATACCTTGCCTGCCTGCAATCTTCAAGTTGAACCAAACCATTGCTTCGGTCACTCGTCTGGTCAGTGCTAATTCTGTATTAGCTACCAGTTTGTTTGGCACTCTAGGCTTTGTTAAGAGTTTTTTCCACCTCCAGCTCAGTCATTTTCCTATGCCGGGCTGATGAGTGCTAATAAGCACGAAACTGCAGTCCTCTGCTGGAATTGACTGAGCTGGCGGTGTATTTCATGTATTTTCCCTATGGTTTACCAGGATATCTTCCCCATAGAAATCCAATTTCAATACAGATTAGAATTACTAAAATTTGACATTTTTAATTACTTATTCATTCATTGCTGGAGAAGAAATGTTTTTACATATTTGCAGTACTAAAAGCTAGGAAGCTCTAATTTCAAAGGGGAGCTTTAGCTCCCACTTGCCCCCTATATAGGTATCCTTGGAAGGGGAGTCAACTGACCTCTCCTGATTGTCCAAATGACAAATCTGGTTCTGCCCCAGAAATTTGGAAATTTTCTGAAATTGAAGTTTTAAAACAGCAACTTCTAACTATCTTTGGTGATGTTAGAGTTTGAGTCTTCTCAAAAATGTTTTTGAAGTTAAAATCTTATAAACATAAAGGCGATCTTTGATGACGAAGAGAGTAAACCACCACTGATACGTACACCTACGAATAACTAGCACTGATAAATATTTGTTTCAAAAAGGTCTTGCAATTCTCAAAATACTTGTAAAATGGGGGAAAAAAAAAAGGTATCCTATACTAATTATTTAATCTGTTGAAATAGCTCCTAAAAAAATTCAATTTTACTCTATTGTTCATATTGTCCTTGATATTAATGTGCTCTTCTACACTGTAATGTTTGGGCTCAACTGCTCTAAACTTAATATTTTGGTGTTATGAAAACTACTATCAAAGCTTATGTACAATTGTTTGTATTTGCACACAAGTTTTTTACCTTTATATGTTTGGATACTATAAAAAGTTCTTTTCCCAAGCATAAAAGACTTAATTCTAATGTACTTTCTTGGAAGTTTGCAAATTCTTCATTAAATGTGGGATAATTTCCCCCTGTTCAGGACATGGCATATTCGCAAACTTTAATTGATCATGACTGAAAAAAAGGAGTAATTTGACTGTTTTCTTTTTATAAAATTTACTTTTTGTAAATCTGGGCTCATTTTAGCATTAAATGTAGATTGTAAAAAAAATTAAATGTAGATATAGATTTATTACATATTGCTGGGTATAATTTGTTTAGACAAGATAGAGTAGGCAAAAGAGGTGGAGGGGTTTTATTTTATGGTTAGAGACAATTTCATTTGCAATTGGTCATAAGTGATAAACCTACTGATATTCATATGGTTTAGCTTGAGTTGGTGAGCAGTAAGGGCAAAAAATTGCGCTTTAGAAACGTTTATAGGCCACCTAATTCAAGCAATGGACAAGATGAACAGATGTTTCATATCATTTGTGACCTGTCCAGTAAAGGATCCATCATCATAATGGGGGAGTTCAATTTCCTGGGTATTGATTCGAATAATTTTTCTCCTAGTAATAGCAGAGAAGAGGAATTTTTAAAAGTAATTGATGATTGTTTCTTAGATCAAGTTGTAACTCATGGGACTGGAGAGGAGGCGGTTTTGGATCTACTTTTCTGTGACGTAGGAAGTTCTGTTCAGGGGTTCTGTGCAGGGGATCATATTAGAGATAGTGATTATAACTGCATTAGGTTCTGGATTGAATTTGAAGTGTACAAAGTTGAAAATTTTGTTTGTGCCCAATTACAGAAATACTGATTTTGTTGCACTTAGGCAGAGCTTAAAAGAGTTTTTTTTTTGTCAGGATTGGAAAATAGTGACGTAGATCAGCAGTGGACGGAATTGAAGGAAAAATTGGCAAAAACGGTTGGGGATTATATTTCATTTTGGAGAAAAGGTGTTAGTACTAAAATTTGGCCCATGTGGTTCTCTAGGGAGATTAAAGAAATTCTAAATTATAAGCAAGCTCTTTTTCGTCAGTTTAAGGGAACTGGTCAGAGTGCAGATAGGCTCCAGCATTGGAAGGCAAGATGAAATTTTAATTATTTGGTACGGATTCGGAAAAGGGAATTGGAGCAAAGGCTAGCAGATAGCATTGATGGGAATCCTAAAAGATTTTTTTGCTTACGCTAACTCTGGGAAAGCTTGGAATAGTCAAATTGGGCCATTGGTTGATGAGCATGGAAATTTAATCCAAAACGATAAGGAGGGATATTGCAAATGTTCTTAATAACTTTTTTCCCAGTGTGTTTAACGATAACTGTATCTCAACAGTTGATACTAGCAAGACACAAAGCTATTATGCAGCTTGAGGATTTTGTGTTTTCCAGGTTCTATTTCATATGAAAAAATTTAAAGCAACTAAAGCTCCGGAACCAGATGATATTTATCCAAAATTGTAGTTTAGTGCAGAGGAATTAGTGAATGTTATTTTAAATATTTTCAATGCTTCTTATAACTCAGGTACAGTGCCAGAGGACTGGAAACTGGTTAACATAATGACGCTCTTCAAGAAAGGGTCCAGTGGCGGATTGGTTCAAGAAATCGGCCCTGGCATAAAGGATGTCGCGGCCGCATAGCTCCTAATACTAATTTTTACCAAACGATTGGGGAAACGATATCCCTTAAATATGAAGAAATCATTCGTAAAAATTAAATACTTTTAAAAAAAATAACGAAACGGATCCTTTCTGTGTTTTAATGGTGAGCAATTGATAAAAGATTAGCTAAATCTTGGTTTGTAAAAAAAAAAGGGGGGGGGGCAGAGTAAATTAATCTATTTAAATATTTTTAAATGATTTGAGCTTCATTGATTATTTCCGTAATAACATCTTCTAACATAACTTTTGTTAGATTAAAAAGGTTATTAGGGATGCGGGGTTGACACCTTAATTTTGTCAAACACATGCAGCAATACACAGAGAGAAAGAGAGTAGATTTATTTTCTTGCTTATGGGAGTCATTAAATTAAATATTAGCAATATAAACCTAATTTTAAGTTCAACATTAGATCAGAAATAAGGGTCCGGGGGTTTTTCCCCCGGAGTTTTTTTTAAATTGTAGTCTTAAAAACGCAATTTTAGATGATCTCTGGTGATGTAGGGAGAGCGGAAGTTCGAAGGCCCTCCTCTGGCAATTTTTTGGAAGTGAAACTCCAAAATTGGATTCTTATATTATTCTCAATTATGTTAGGAAGATGGCGTCCAGGAAATTTTCAACATCTTAGCTCTGAAAACGCGGTTTTAGAAGATTTTGAGCGATGTTAGTGAAAGGAGAGATTCGAGCAGCATCCACCAAGAATTTGCTTAAAATGAAGTCTTAAAAACGTGATTCTAAGCTTTCTTTGATAAAAACTAGGGCGTAGAAAGTTGAAAAAACGAAACTTGAACTGGCCTCCTATGATTTTAGGAGGAGGAGTAATGGCGGAACTCTCCCTAGATTTTTTCCAAAATTGAAGCATTAAAACCGAGATTTCTAACAAGCTTTACTGATGGTGACAAGGGGAGGGGGGGCTTTCCTTCAAATTTTTCAATGCTGTAGATTCGGAAACGGTGTTTTAAATATCTTTCGTAATGTTAATAAAAAGAGAAGATCGATGGTAAACTTTCGAAACTAAATCCTGTCAACGCAACACTATAGACGGCCTTTGGTGTTGTTATGCATATACATACACCTTATAGACGCCCGTTACCTGCCACAATTAGAATTTGAATGTTACAAAACACAAGAAGTACAATACAATACATTAAAAATGCAGAATGATTATAATTATAAAGTTGCATGATAAATGGCATAAAAACCAAAAATTGGCACTAAATGAAAATAATTCTGTTAAACCAAACATGGACAATGTGAATCACTATGTTCTCAGGGTGATGGGGAGGGGGGGGGGTACTGAAAACAAAACAGTTTATTAAATTTTAGAAACACCAGTAACTTTTTATTACATGAGTTCATAATTTAAATTAAAAAACCCTAAACAAGATAACCCCCTTTGGATAAGAATGAAAAGAGGGTGTGTATTAATTTATTCTCATGAGGATGAAAGAAAGCTGTGCGAAGACTTTTGGAAGGAAAAAGAGAGGGGTTATATTTAATGTGAAAAGATGAGGTTAGTGGAAGATATAAAGGCCTGGGTGTGTACCTGGGAGTCCATGACACCATGACATGAACGTTTACTTGATACAGAATCTGAAAGTGAGAAACTAAGTACGTAGATAGGGAAATGATTATGGCCAGTTACAAAAACTGTTTGGTGTCTAGGTTTAGTTTGAGGTTTTAATTTAATTTTAGGGAATAGATCAAAAACTCTTCTGCCATGATAATGTTATGGGGGAAAGGAAGATTCGGGGGTTCTCTTTTTTTTTTTTGAGATTGAAGCTCAAAAATGGTAATTTTAGACAATCTTCAATGATGTTATGGGAAAATGTTCAAGGGACTTCCAAAATTTTTTTGACCCTGATTTCTGACGCCCTTCAATGATGGGGAGGGGAAGTTTCTAGGTAGGTTGCACCAGAAACGCTCTCCTCGAAGTTTTTCGAAGCTGAAATCCCTATTACGCTGTTGTGGGCCATCTTTTACGATGTTAAACTAAGGGCGTTTTTCCTAGAAGTCCTAAAAGGCAAAGTTTTAAAAACGTACTTTAGGTTAGCTGTGGTGACTAAAAAAGGAAGACATAAGCTTTTGGATCCCCCCACCCCCTTTTGGCTATGCCCCAATCTTTATTTATCTATTTATTTTAAATACTGTTAAAAAAAGAATCACCATCCTACCGTTTTCTCTTTTGAAACCATTTAGACTTAGATTTTCCAAAGTAAAATTTTCAATTGCCAGCCTGGTATTTTTATCTGCTTGAAATGCAAGCCATCTGCGGCCGCAGGTTTAAAAAAAAAAAAAAAAAAAAAACTTTTTTTGAACTGACCTGATGCTTTGGTGACCTTAAATAACCTTAATGACCTTAGGCCTTTTTTCCACTCTACATTTTATTTTAATTTCATAATCTTCTTCACCTCTTGATAAATTTTTGTCTCACATTCAAACACTTAGAACACTGATGTGACTATTTATTTCAATATTTTCAATCTCTCTCGCTGCATTTTAATTTTTCTCCGAGATAAACCATATTTCGGGGGTCTGTGTATTTTTCTCCACTTGAACTCTGATTTTCAGGATCATATTTTTTATTTAAAAAAAAATAGGAAAGGTAAATGGTAGAAAGGATAAGTTTGTGGACGACCCCTGAGACCCATGTTTTTATTTTTTTATTTCTTTTTTTTAATCTAATCACTTTCAAATTTAACTGTCTTAACTAAGGGTCTCTAAGGGTCTTAAACTGTGGATTTGAACCCTTCGAGGGATACTGAGGGAAACTGAATGCTTCATTTTTCGTAAAAAGTGTTAGAAACGCACATTTCAGAGGTATTTACTTGAATAGTCTTAATAATATAGTATTTTGGATGCTCTAAATTGTGTTCTAAGATTGCATTTTATGTTAAAATTTTATTGAAAAATGTCACTTTTATTGCAATTGTTATGAATTACAATTCAAAACAATTGTTAATTGTCATTTATAAGACTCGATGTTAAATCCCGGTTATCACAAATTTGCCATTTCAACTACGCTTGCGCGCGGACTGATTTCAAAAGTCTTGCTAAAATTAATTACAAACATTTTAAATTTGTTAATAAATATGAGATGGCAACAGATAAAAATTAAAAATCACAAAACTTTCTCTGATTTAGTTTTTAGGCCTCGGTAAAGATTGATTTTTACGTCTTAAATATTTATTAATGGATTCGGAGTCTGGTTCTTCCATCAAACAAAGACTTTTTCATGGTCAAATTTGCCTGCATAATACTAAGCTGTTTACGCCTAACGTAAAATATCCCCAAAAGGCTGATATCTGTACTCATATTCCAATCATCTTTGAAGTACACACCGTGTTTGACGTTTATCTTAAATAAATGTTTCCAAATCAATAAATATTGAAGTGTCATTTTTCTCTTTACATTATAAAGATTATCAGTTATTCATATCCGTAGTTTCATATGATATATCACGAAATCACTGTGAAAATATTATAATCGTATTCATTAATGTGTTTGTATTCTATCTCAGCCTAAATATAAACAGGCAACACGAAATCATAAAACAGAAATCTGAAAAAGCTTAAGTCCGCGCGCAAGCGCAGTTGAAATGGCAAATTTGTGATAACCGGGATTTAACGTCGAGTATTTATAAGTAAAGTAAATGTGAATTGTCATTCGTAACTGAAACTGACAGTTGGGCAAAAGTATTTAACTTTTTAATACTGCCAACGTTTTCCTGTTTTTTACTGCATTACTAAAATGAAATTGGCGGCCCCTTTTCTGAAAAACTGAGGTGGTGTAGCATCCAAAGGCCCCTTTGGCGCCGCCTTGCCCCCTCCACCCGCGGCGCGGGTTTGAGCCTATGCGTTAAGAGGGATTAAAGCTAGAGAATTTACGTATTGGTATTTACATTTTGTCGTTTGTAGACAGGGCAAATGAGCGGCCCAAACATGACCGGCCCACCGGGCAAATGCCCGGTTGCCCGCCGGCTGTATCCGCCACTGAAAGGGTCTAAAAGTAATGCTGGGAATATTAAAGACCTGTAAGTCTGACTTCAGTGATTTGTAAGATTTCCGAAACTTTGATCAAAATTAATATTATGAATTTCTTAGAGACAAATAGTCTGTTGACTAGTTTGCAGTACGAGTTCCGGAAATTTAAATTGTGTGCTACTAGTTTATTGCATTTCTACGACAAGGTTACCTTGACTTTAGATAACAAAAACTGTGTGGTTGTTGTTTATACTGATTTTCAAAAAGCTTTTGATAAGGTATCGCATGTTGCTCTTCTCAGCAAATTAGCTGATATAGGAATAGGAAGAAAAACTTTACTTTGGGTTAAAAATTGGTTGACAGGAAGGAAACAAAGAGTAGTTGTGAAGGAAAATCATTCTAAATGGAGTGATGTTTTAAGCGGGATTCCTCAGGGTTCAGTTTTAGGGCCTCTCTTGTTTATTCTTTTTATGAATGACATCAATGAGAATATTTCTGGAAGCATGAATTGTTTTGCTGATGATGTAAAAGTTATGGGGATTGTAGAAAATAGAGAATAGGTAAAACAACTTCAAGAGGATTTAGATTATATTACTAAGTGGGCAGATAAGTGGGGTATGGCAGTTCATGTAGGGAAATGTCAAGTGCTACACTTTGGTCATGGAAATAAGCGTACCAGTTACCATTTACAGGGTTCAATCATTAGTCAGGCAGAAAATGTTATTGATCTGGGTATCTTAATAAATCACAGGACTACAAGTTTAGTCAACAGTGCAGCATTGCAAGTAACAAAGCAGAATGCTTGGGTTTATCAATAGATCTATTTCAAACAAATCTAAGAAGGTTCTTCTGTCTTTATAAGAGTTTAGTAAAACCGCATTTTTGGAGTATGCTGCTCAGTTTTGATTACCTTATCTGAGGAAAGATATTTGTGTATTGGAAAGGGTTCAAAGAAGAGTAACTGGACTAGTAAGAGAACTTTCAGATTTAGATTATGATGCCCGACTTAATAGGCTTAATATGTATAGCCTGGAGCAAAGGAGGATCAGAGGGAACTTGATTCAGTTGTTTAAATTTATCAAAATGAATGATGTTAATGGATTAAATTTTTGCACCGAAAATCGGACGAGGGGTCAGTTTTAAGCTATTCAAATCTCAGTCTAACCTGGAAATAAGAAAAAACTACTACTGGTTGTGGGCACTTGGAACAACTTACCGGAAGAGGTGGTAATGAGCAAGGGGGTGGATAGCTTTAGGTGGGGCCATTGATCTTCATTTGGGACTAATAAATTGACTAGGACCTGCCTATCTGAGCCAAGAGCCTGTTGCTGGTCATCGTGTTTGTATTAACCTGAACTCAAAATCTATTTAGACTAGAATTTGCAGGGTTTTGGACATGACACAGGAGGAAGATTATTTTGGTAGAAAATTATATGGGTTTGATTTTTTGATGCTAGCAAGGATGATTAACTTTAGATAAATTCTTTTATTTACCTTTTTTTTTTCTTTAGATGTCTACATTTTGAAAAATGCAATCTTTTAACATCCGATATGAGAATCATATATTGTTAGCATAAATTCCAAAATGCGTTTCTTTCAACTACCAAATTTAGAAAATAATACCTATTCAGAAGGTGTCAATATACCAGTCAACTCATGAGATCTCAACTTCACTTAACTAGATTTTCTGCTTACTTCAAAGTTTTTGGATAATCTCAAATTGCTATGGTACAGCTAAGTAGATCTTTAATTGAAGAAGTTTGACTGATCGCAAATTTTTGAGTCATAGCTTCTAGTGAATTGTTGCAGTATTAAACTTTAAGAAAAACAAGCACATAGCAGCTGAAGTTTTTGATGACACTTTGGTTTATGAACTTCTAATTTTTAAATTTTAGTATTGTTTTTGCATTTTTGGGGAGAAAATAGAAGTTTTTGCCCTTTTATTGTATATTTGTGTGTTATTACTAGGGATGTTCCAAAATCTCGCAAGTTGCAAAAAATGGAAATTTTACTTGCCAAGTACTAATAACCAAAACAACAAAAAAATTTCCAAAACACTGCTTTAACTCTAAAATTCATTACTCTTGAAAACTTGCTAAATAGCCATTTTGCTCTAGTCGAATCACGTTGCAGCACGAGTCTGCAATAATTAGCACAATGTGAGTTTTTTCCTGAAGAAAAACAGCTATACAATTTTCATTCTATACAAAGCTTCTTATGCTATCAATAGCATTTTTCTATGTGTGCCATTTCGAAGAATGAGTTGTCAACCTCTATGCAGGTGCCTGCACAGAAATTTTGGGGCTCGTTACAAATGACTCTTACGGGTCTCCTCCATATTGTTTACTCCTACGTCCACACATATATTTCATCCCTCATTTTAAAAATCTCAGGCCCCTTTCAGGCTCAGACCAGGGCCAACAGGCGTCCCTTCTCCCCCCTCCCCCACTCTCTGAACGCCCCTGCCTCTATGCTAAGTTCTTCCGTACCTATGAGTTTAACAACTTAACTATCAATCATTTTAAACATGCTGCTTTCGTTTTTTCTTTGGTTTTGATGTTAACATTGTTTTTTTTAATACTTTTTTCTACTTAAGTTAATGGAAATGCTTTTGGGGCCTCCTTCCCCTTTTGCAGCTGCCGCATTTGCCCTTGCAATAATCGAGGACAGTGTTCAGATGTTTTTCTGGACTGCCTGGGTCTAACTCACCTGAGAATTTAGTTTTTTACTTCTGCATATACTAGTTCTTAGGTTGACTTAGGCCCTGATGCTGGTTTTACTCTTTCGAATCTGTTTGAAAAAATGTATTAAATATTATCCTGAGCTCTCAACTGAGAGTTGATATTTGCTGTCTTGAAACTAGACTAACGAGAAGATTACTGTACTAAGAGTTCTTGGCAGAGTAAATTGCTACTTTAGTGGAATTTTACTGTATTTATGTTTATATTTTTACTTAAACTAAAATATATTAATTTTATGAAATTTTTTCTTATAATGCCTAAGCTGATATTTATTAGTTATTATTGAGATGTAAACTTTCTCATAAAACTTTAAAATTTATTTCACTTTTGTTAATTTTTTAATATTTTTTATTTTAGCCCACTTGGAACACCATGTTCAACACCTTATTTTTGGGGCTCCAAAAATCCCTCTCTGATGGAAATCAAGTGATTGACGTCCGTGCTGAGGACTATGTATCCAACATGATTTTATGCAGATATGAATTTCTTGTAATATACAAGATGATTGAAAAGGATGGGCCAAAGCTTGATATTGTAATGCAGTTAGAGTTAAATCAGTCATGCACTAAAGCATTCAGGTAATTTCATCAATACAATTGGGTTGCTAACTTTTTTACGCAGTAATCTGTGTAGTAAAAATGAAAAAAATAATTGTAGTTTCAAGTGTTTATTTGTAGTCTTCAAGCATGGTTCAATTCCCCCCCCCCCCATTTAATTGTCTTGCTATTAGAGGGAGTACAACATTCATATACTTATTACAGTATGTCGTAATTATGTAGTTTAAAGACGGTAAAAATAAGACAGAAAAACAGGATTTCATTTATTTTTAAAATTATTGATGGAAAACTATTCATTTCTGCAGTCTGCATGTCACTGCTTGAAAACAAATTAAGCTGAAGCTGAAGCAAAGCTTTAAAATTTTGCAAAGAATTAAAAATTTAAAAAAATATATAAACAATATAAAATAAACATTTTAAAATAGATTTTTAAAAAAGCAAATCTAAGGAAGTAAACTTTAAAATAACTCCCAACTGTCAAAATATGATAATTATAACATGCAAAAAAAATTGAAATCTCAAACAGAGAAAACAAATTTGCACAAAGTAGGCCTTCAATGTTGGCCATGGCTAGTTTCCAAACAATAAATTATTTCATTAATTATAAAAATGAAAAGGGGTTATGCATTGGGTAGTCTGCATTAAAATAAGTTCCAAATATTGAAAACAATAAAACATTCACTAGATGCTAAAGGATCGAAATCTCCAACACGGGAAATAAGTTGAGTATCCCATACAGTGAAACTTCAAGTCAAACTTGCTGGGAAAGGGGGAAAAAAATCAAGTAATGAATTAAAGGTAGTAAACTTTTATTTTTTGTTTGGAAAAGTTCAGTTGTGTGTTACAGGTCATTTTGAGACAAATCAGTAGCGGGTCTAACGGTAACCGGACTACACAGTCGCATGGGGCCACGTGATGGCGTAGGGCCCCGAAGTTCGGTTGGAATCTAAAACAAGATTTAATTGGTTTTAGATATTACCAACTGTAATTAAACGAACAAGTTTCTTTTTTACAGCTGGGGACTGATATACCAATAGGCTCATGAGGCTTGATTTAAGGGCACCCCAAATTTGTTTCGCCACTATTTTGAATTACGATGCCATAGAGCACAGAAGTTAGACTAAAATCTAAAGCTCGAATGTATTGGTTTTAGATTTTACCAACTGAAACTAAATGGACGAGTTCTTCACATCCGAGGATTGTTTTACCAATAGGCCTATGAGGCCCGGCTTAGCCCCCCCCCCCCCCAATTTATTTTTACTAGTATTTTGAATGATGATGTCATAGGGCCCCGAAGTTAGACTTTATTCCAAAGCTCGATTACGTTCAGAGGCGTGCGCACGGGGGTCACCAGGGGTACCACGGTACCTCCATTAGCTAAAAAAAAAGATGAGATTAAAATAGAGCACCATAATATGTGTGTGTGTTTTGCTGTAATGTGCTGGCTGCTGAAATGAGACTGATTTGGCTGTGGCTGGCTGGCAAGGAAGCTTCTCATAACCAGCTTCTACTTCACTCACCCAATCTTCATCATTTCTTCTTCAAGTATACGAATTTCAGTTGCGTTGCATTAGGTTTTTTAAAAAATGTTTTCATGAAATGGTGCTGCAGAAAGGAAGAACTTATATTTCGCTGAATCAAGCCAAGCTATTTTGAATAAGAGCTCTTTTTGACATCCTTCAAATGCATTTTTACCGCCTTTTTAACTCCCAACACACAAAGGAAGGGAGTTATAAGTTTGACGTGTCTGTGTATCTGTCTGTGGCATTCCAGCGCCTAAACGGATGGACCGATTTTGAAAAAAAAATTTTTTTGTTCGAAAGCAAAGTTGATCGAGAGTGTTCTTAGGTCTTTGGATGACATTCATTAACGAAGATATTAATTAAAAACCTCTAAAAGGTTTTTCGTGATTTTTACAGTGAAAACATAGTTAAAATTTTTAAATTTAATACAAAAATAAAGAGAATTTTTTCCCGCGTCTGATAGAATGTGTTTGGAACTTCCATGTTTTATAGAACTCGGAATTATAACGTTTTTTCAAAGCAGACTTTAATAACGACTAAACCTTTATTCACGCGATTTATAACCAAATTCATTGTTGGCTGACAAGGAAATAAAACTCAATGATTTAAAATTTTTACCTGTTGCCAGTTTCAATTTAATTGCAAACAAAATACTTGACATTGATTTTTAATAATGTAAGGCTTTTAAAAGGATTTTCAATTTTCCCTCTTGATTCTGCAGTTGCGACTCAGTCGGGGGTTTTTAAAATTTTTAATTTTATTGTTACATGTTTAAAAGAAGTAACTGATATTTTAGGGCTATCACTTAGTGAGGAAGATGTGCAAACTTTTAAACTTCGAAAGAGAAACTAATTTTATTTCAAAGAAAACAAAAAAGCTGTACACGAGTTTTCAACAAGAAACGATTCCAAAGTGAATTCTTTTTGGGTGATAGCACAAAGCCAGTTATCTCTAAGAGCTCAAAAATATGAAGTTGTGTTTGAACCATTTAAAATCTTCTTTGATTTGAAATCGTTTCGCGATCAGAAAAAGGAAAAGCATCTCTCAAATGTTCGAAGAATATGTACAGAAATGTTAGTCATTTTTGCACTTAGGAAGATGAATTTGATCATTTTATCATGTTTCTTCAAGAAAACGAGGATACCTTTAAAACAACACCAGAAAATCCAGACACATTAGGCCTCTCTTGTTGTCACATTTATCAAGCAGCTAAAGGAAGGTTTTGTACGTTTCCGAACATGGAAACCTTGTTGAAATTTTTTTTAATTAGCATTTCTGAAACCTGAATAATGACCACTCAAAATGTAAAATACCTTTTCCACAATATTTCTATATTCATCTATACGATTAGTAAAATTGTTTCACCAAGAAATCAATGATTTAGTAAAAATTTTACTTTTTCTATGCTGAATCATCTATTTTACTAGGTCTTTTTGCTTTGCATTATATAGCTATTAGATTAGGTAAGGGTAAGAACATTCATTATATATGTAAAGTTTCATAATTTTTACTTTCCTAGAAGGAATTTACTAATACTGAAATTGAAGCAAAGTGTCAGATGTGTACAGTATAAAATTTTATTAATTTGAAAACAAACATACAACAAAATAAAAAATATCCTATACAACAGCAAATTTTGCCTTTTGTATTGTTTTTAGTCGCATTATTTTTGTTTTGCACTCTGAGTCTTATTGTATGCAATATGCATAATAATATGATTATCTCTCCTCAGCATCCATCGCACCGGTGACGAGAATGCTTGCAAAGAACTGTTTGCACACTTTCAAGAAAAATTACCTCTGTTGATCCATTGGGTCCCCGACATAGGTACATCAAAAAATACTCTGCAGAATATTGTTCAAGTTATTCGTGAAAATCCTTCTTGGACAGTTGCACATATTGCAGCTCATTTTGGATATACAGCTTGTTTTAAAGATGAAGTTGTTCAAAGGTATGTGTTTAATTTTGTTAAACTGCATTTTATAATATGTTTTTGAAGTTTTGACATTTTTGAAAATGCTGACACAATTGCAAATTCTTTTAGCATTATGACTTCACAGTTAATGCTGAGTCTAATTGAGCGTTGGTGCAAAGTATACTTATTTCACTAATTTAGCAGAAATTTTTAACCATCTAATAATGTTGAATAAATTATAAATGATTATCATTATACAAAACTTTAAAAAAAAACAAATTGCTCAATGCTTCCAACATGATTTGGAGACATGTCCAGAGCATTTTTTAAGATAGGGACTATGCGACACCAAAGTCGCCTAGTGAAAAAAAATTGTTGCCTGGAAGATGAAAAATCAAACCACTTGGCGACATTAGAAAATCTAATATTTGATCATTCCTCATTTTTGTAAACTGATTTTAAATCTTTGCGAAACCTTTTTTTTTTTTCCTTTCCTGAGCGACGGCTATCTGTCCGAGAATCCTAAAAAAGCGCCGAAATTAAATCCACTAATATCCCTTCAATCGACTCCATCAAGGAATCCCCTCGCCTTCAGCAAAAGCATTTCCTGTTTTGTGTCTGAATCTGAAGCTGCAAGCAAAAAGAGGTATTTTACCAAGTTTACAGAGACCAAATGCAAGGTCGTTTCCAGTCGTTTTCTAGAATTCTTATAATTGCTTCTGCTTTAGGCTAACTGACGATCACACTACTTTTGTTATTTTATGGCTTTCAGGAAGTAATCGTTTAAGGAATAATTATCTTATACAGGGGTAAGGATTGAAAGAAAGGGGGATTCACACATTGAAACTTGAAGTTACCATAAGTTTCTAGCAGAGTGAATGATCTTTGTTTTGCAGAATATCGTTGCTTGCACCACTGATCCTGCTTGTACTCCGTTTTCAGTTCTCTACCCTAACGCAAGTTTTTTTTTTTTTTTTTAATTCCACTATAAGTTGTTTTTTAGTTCAGAAGAAAAAACCGTGCACATAAGTATGAAGAAGGGACATTTTTAGATAGCTTCTATAAATAAATGAGGCTAGTTATCCTGCAATATTTTATAAATTGTATGCTTTGTTTTTCACATTTCATTGCTGCTATTATTTTTTAAAAGGAAGGGGTTGAGGGGGGAGAGGCAATTGGGTTTTAAAAAAATATGTATAATATAAATTTTCGATAGGCTGGGTCGATCCTAGCAGGTGTGCACCTCACAAGGGCGGCCAAAGCAAGGGGCGGCCGCAGGCAGCTAGCTTCTTATAGTTCTTTTAATCAAGCAAAATTCCTCAAGAATTTCTCACAAGATAACTTATAATAAGTCAAATAAATATGCTGAATTTTAAATGTTCAATTGTTAAAGTGCCGATTTCCCAACAGCATAGCATAGTTTAAGAAAAATAGATTGTTAGGGAACATTGTGTTGGTTCATTGTCCATTAATATCTACTTTTTACACACATGCTTCATTTGGTTGCAAAATTTGTAACAGAACCGGTAATCAGGCATGGATACAGGGGAAGGGAAATGAGGGAAATGCCCCCCCCCCCCTGAAGCATGAAAGGGTGCCTTTTAAAAGGAGCACTCATTTGCCCAGGGTGGCCACTAATGTTTACCCCCCAAGCTTTTATAGACCTAAACAATAAAGACATATTTTATATAATACTAGCAAAAATACCCGGTGTTGCCTGGGTCAGTAATAATTATGAGAAACAATCGTTACTTGCCCTTGTTTTCTGTTTTAAGCGAAATAATTTAAAACAAACCTTTTTGACGTGATTAAAAATCGAGCTTCTTCCTTACTTATTAAACTAAAATAGCAATAAGTATAAAGAACAAAATAGTATTCAATTAGAAATGAAAGCACGACATTTAAGCATATTAAAAATTTGAAGAATTTCCAAAACATGAAATTAAACTTTACATGTTTAAAAAGATTTATCTGTTAGTACTTTTATTTTAAATCTAAAACCTTCTCTGTATGGCTATTGATGTACGAACTGTTTTAAAAAATGTAGCTGCCCGTGTTCACCTTACACTTGCTTTAGTTTTTTTGGGAAATTTCAATTATTGTGGGCATTTGGTGCGGTTTAAAATATTACCAAATTTGCGTGAATCATTATGGGACACTTTCGATAATACTCCCCCCTCTTATTAATTTTTATTATAGAAATATTGTCGCCAGATGCTGAGATACTTTTGGTCAAAATAAAATGATGCTAAACAGTTTCATCCGAAATGTTTCCAAAATAAGTAGTAAAATTTGGCGATTGTTTGAAATCGTGCAAAAAGAAAAATTAATGGAAGTTTTTGTGCGGTTTATGGATTTGCCTAATTTAGTTGTTGAATTATTTTACACAGGATTTTTTTTTTTTTTAAGTATCTCTGATTGGCGATATTTTGTTTATATGGTGAAAGCTAAGAAACATTATTATGTAGTCTTTGGGCTTATAAAGCGACAGTGGAAAAAACTGCCAAATACATCAGCTACTGAAATCTTTCTGAAAAAATTCTGGCGATATTTCTGCTGGTTGGTTGGATATATTGAGCAAGTGTCCAATCAGCATAAATAATAATAATAAACCATTAATTACATAAGTTCCGTTTAAAAGTAAAATGATCAGCCAAATCCATTTATTTTTAGCCAATCTTATGGAAAAATGTTTCTTTAAGATTTGACTTGAGAAAAGCCTCAAAAAGTCAGACGAAACACAAAAATATTCAACAATACAACAATTCTTGGGAGTTGAGATGACACACTAAATAATGACTTGGGTTGATGAAACCCTTCGAACAGGGAACAAAAAAGCTCATAACTCGTTTTTTATACAACTTAGAAACTTCGAACAGATGCTATCTTCAGCAGAAAAATTGGCGCTTTCGATGGACATATAATGTTAATATGTGCACTTTTTTTCCACTCCCATATTGGGGCATTTATGCGAAAATTGGGACTAAAATTGGAATAAAAAGGGAACTATCAATCGGATTTTTTTCGAACTGGTCTATAAACCTTCCCGGTACCAAACTGAACAAACGGTGAAAGTTTCAGCGAAATCTGCCTGGTAGTTTCTGAGATCTTTGGGAACAAATTTATCAAACTCCATTTTTATATATATAGATATTTTAAAAAGCTATGCTGATTAGATACTCTCGCAAGCATTTCAAACAAATTCTGTTTTCAACAATCGCGGATGCGTGGAGAGACAGTGGAAAATTGCGACTCCGCTGAGAGTCAAACATATATGAATGACAAACTAAAATTTTGTAATTTTCCCCCTTTACAACATTTTTTTCGAATTAAAATCACGAATAAACTGCCAGGTTTCAGATCAGGGCTCTTGCCCCGGGTAGTAAATTTAAACGTGGCTCCAAAAGGATGCAATGACCTCCTTGACGAGACTAAAGAAGGCTTAAAATTGCGTTTTTAGGACTTTAATTTTGGAAAATTTTGCTGTTTGAACCACTGATCTTAAGGACCCAATTAAATCTCTGATTCACCCCTTCCACCTTAACTTAATCAAATATAGCCTGAAAATGTTGGCTTTAAAATCTAAAATGTGTTTTCAGAGGACAGCCCTTCTTAATGTCATTAAAATTTGCTTAATGATATTTTTCGTATCTTTTTCGAAATTTTTGCGATGGAGGGCTCTGAAATCCATTCCCAAACATTACTACCAAAGATAGTCTCAATTAGCGTCTTTAGAGAGCCCCTAATCCCACCCCCTCAGTTTGAAATTGACTTCAGTTTCAAAAAACAGTTCGTGAGGGCACACTGAACCCCCTCCTGCTCTTTGTCCCATCATTATCAAACAATGCGTAAAATATGAATTTCTAAAAAACTCTGGAGGAGAACTGTCTGGATTATGTAACTTTTCATGGCGCTAGGGCATATACCCATTAATCGTCAAAGTGAGATGGACAAAGGTCTATAATTGTGTTTTTCATATATAATAACAAAAAATAACCCAAACATCTGCTGAAGCTTCCCAGTTTTGTTAACGTCACCAAAGATAGCATAAAATTGCTTTTTTAAAAATATCCACTTGGAAGCCCCAAAACCCTTCCTTCCCAAAAATAGCCTATAATAGATTTCGGTTCTGAAAAATATTTTGGTTCGGAATCTTTTCACGTTTCCCCTATTGTTTTCAAATCTTGCCAAAAACGGGTTTTTGAAAAAATAGTACCGAGAAATTACCGGAGGATAGCCGCCAGATCCCCTACCGTCATTAAAGACGGCCTAAACTTGCGTTTTAAACTTGTATTTCGAAATCTTTCGATGATTGACGATTGAATCTCCTCACAGACGTCAACAAAGGTAACCCAAAATTGCGGGTTTAAAATTTCAGTTTCGGAGCTTTTTCGGGAAGAACACCGATCCTTCCTTAGCTACGGTCTTAAAAAATAGCTTCAAATTGATTTCAATTTTGAAAGAATTTTAGGAAAGAACTGCAACATTAATTTCACCTAAAGTCTCGAAAAAGTTCCTAAAATTGCGATATTTGATGTCAATTTCGAAAATTTCTCCATGCACCTTGAATATACTTGACTCTTTTGTCCTTGCAACCAAACACAACTAAAGATTAACTAAAAATATTTTTCATACGCCAATTTCGATAATTTTCTTGGAGCAATCCTCCTCCCCCGAACCCCTGACACCTCCCCCACGCTTCCCCTTCCTCCGTCCCTTCTCTGATGTCACCGAAGAAAGACTATAAAATGAGTTTTTATGACCAGTAAATTTTGGTATCTATTACTTTCTTCAAAGATATAAATTGTACCTAAGGAGTTTTTTACTAAAAAAATTTCTTCCATTTTATAAGATAATTCTTCTGTCCCCCCCCCCCCTTTTTTTAATTCGAACTTGGCATAGAAATTTAAAGAAAGATATATATAGACGTTAAAGATTAGGCAAAATATGCAAATTACTCTTGAGGGGCGGCACATTAGGTCTTTGCACACGGGCGGCCGACACCCTAGGATCGGCCCTGAGCTTTAGTATGTTAAGAGATATAAATTAAAGCGATTTTCATTTGAAAATTTCCTCTGAGTCAGCTTTTTTCGTTCATGTGACGAAACCAGAGATAGGACATGTCATTAGAGTTCACTAGGAACTCGGAAATACGCAAATCTGATTGGCTAGTTCATGATCACTTGATGTCACGTGATAGTTTTCTGACGTCATATCACGTGGTCTTCTCGTTGTGTAGGGTTCCTTAGTTTGAACTTTTATCGCCAGAAAAAAAATTACTTGTCTTGAGTGCTTAGTGCTTGTAAAAAAAAATAACGATTCCTTCACTAAGCATCGGACAGATCGGCGTTCACGGAGCCAGCCGTAGCCATGGATAGGAGATATAAACAAGGCTGGAAATCAGTGTTCCTGCTCCGAATTCGTAAGTTTTAGTGAAGTATTTTAGGATCTTTTAATAAGTTTTGAACTCATTGCAGCTGCAATTCTTATTGTATTCATTATTTAAAAACTCGCTGCTAACAGGAGGTTTGAAATAGAGAAAATGCTTTGCGGCTATTCCATTGTGACGGGTGTGACATTCAGACACTATTTTTGCTGGTTAACCAACATTTTGAGCACTAAATCGTTGACAAATACTAACAAAGTATTTCAATCATATTTAACTATGATTTGCTTGAATAATTTAATTGAAGCAAAACTGTAGGACTTTTTTTTTTTAAGAAATTTTTAAAATCTTGTGCCTAAATTTGTATTTAAACTTCAATTTCGAAAACTTTCGATAGGAGATAATTGAATCTCCCTCCCTCTAGCAACGTCAACAAAGATAACCGAAAACTGCTTGTTTAAAACTTCAGTTTCGGAAAATTTTCGGGAAGAGCGCCGATCTTTCCTAAGCTGTGGTCACAAAAAATAGCTTCGAATTGATTTCAGTTTTGAAAGAATTTTAGGATAGAATTCCAACATTACTTTTCCCCTGAAGTCTCGAAAAAGTTCCTAAAATTGCGATATTTGACTTTAATTTCGAAAATTTCTCCATGCACCTTGAATATACCTGACTCTTTTTCTACTTGCAACCAAACTCAACCAAAGATTACTAAAACTATTTTTCATACGCCAATTTCGATAATTTTCTGGGAGCAATCCCCCCTCCCCTGATTCCCCCTCCTCCGTCCTTTCTCCGATGTCACCGAAGACAGACTATAAAATGCGTTTTTACGACTAATAAATTTTAGTATCTATTACTTTCTTCAAAGGTATAAATTCTACCTAAGGAGTTTCTTATTATAAAACTTTTTTTCCTTTTTATAAGTTCATCATTCTTGTTTCTTTTTTCTTTTCTTTTTTAAATAGAACTTGATATAGAAATTTGAAGAAATATTTATATGGACGTCAAAGATTACTCAAAATATGCAAATTACTCTTGAGGGGCGGCACATTTGTTCTTTGCACACAGGCAGCCGACACCCCTAGGATCGGCCCTGTCAATAGGAGTTTTTTGTTTAAACTATTTTTACATCGAAAAATTGAGGATGAGGAAAATAGTTCTTTAACTAAAAAAAAACGTACCAACTGTTTATACTGCTTAAGCTTTTTATTTATTTATTTTAACTTAATTATTTTATGACTTTTCACAGGGTTGCCACGCCTCAGGGCATTCAAAAAGGGAGAAGGGGATTTCACAGGGGAAACATGAAGAAACAGGGAAAATACAGGGAATTCAAAAATAAACAAAAAGCCAGGGAATTTTAAAAACCAGGAAAATCCAGAGAAATTTATAATTTTTTTTATTGAAGTTGTAAAAATCACTGCCATAATATATAAACTACCAAATGAATGTTTTTTTAATCATAAACAAAATAAAAAATGGTAATTTTAGTGTTTTTTTTTAAAGTAAATATTAAAATTTTTATCATGAAAGCAAAATTTATAAATTGTTTTATTGGACACGAGTCCTGAATTTTATACTAACTTTACTTAGAGAGCATGAAATTAGTGATAAATATTTATTGTTCGGCTTACTTTCACATGTTTTCTCTTATAAAGTCCCAGTAATGAATGGTAAAGAGAGATATTTTTTCTTTGAAAAAAAGTTTAATAAATTCAATCACGAGGCTATTCTTTCAGTTAAAATAAATTCATCTTTGTTTCTTGATATTTTCATTTATTTGTCCCCCCCCCCCCCCTTCCCCACCCACTGTGATGAACTATCGAGATATTAATGTTCTTTTTCAAACATCAGGGTTCGCTTATTTATAATGTTGCAGATTCATACAGGGAAAACACAGGAAATTTTTTCCCTAAAATGGAGTGGCAACCCTGATTTCATTCTTAAGAATGATGATTTACTTATGTCCCCTCAAAGTTCACAACTTTAGGAAAAATTCTTAAAATAAATATATTCAATAATGTAGACTTTTTATCAATTAATCACATCTCACAGCTCTTTTATCTTTCACCCTCCCCCCCACACCTTTTTTTCTTTCTCTTTCCTAGTAGGTCTAAAAATAAGAATGTCTTCAAAATGCTATGCTTTGGAAAATCTTTCAGCCCACCAAAATAGAGAGCCAAATATTGTTTCCAGGGCTTCAATTTTGCAAAACATTCAGCAGAGAGCTACCAAGCATCTTGCCTTCTAACAACATCAAAAATCGTTTTAAGACTGGTTTTTTGAAGCTTCAGTTTTAAAAAAGTGCTTAGCCCTTAAACGTTACCAAATCTGGTCTACAGTCGCGTTTTTAAGACTTCAATTTCGAAAAATTTTCAATGCACATCTTTGCGTTGAAACTATGATAGCTTTGTGGTAGCTATCATATCTACATGTGATAGCTTTTCTAAGACTTTAATTTATAAAAAATTTCACAGAAGGCCCCCAGAACCTTTTCTCTCCGCAATATCGCCAGAGACCGTCTAAAACTGCGTTCTTAAGACTAAAATTTCAAAATTTTCCGAGGGTAAACCCTCAACCTCCCCCCCCCCCTTTCGTCAAATGAGGAAATCTTTAAGAGTACCCCCCTAAAACTATACTATGGTTGCAACACTGCCCCCTTCTCGCAAAATTTTCAAAGTTGGTCTCAAATTGGGTTCAATATCTTCAATTTCAAAAAATTTGAGTGTGGGAGGAGGAATAGATTTTAATCTCGTTTTTTAAAAAATCAGTTGGGGATTGTCCCGATGTCCATCCCTTACCCTAACGTCAGTAAATGTAAACCTGTAATCGCATTTTTAAGGCTTACCCAATCGCATTGACGTTAGGGTAAGGGATGGACATCGGGACAATCCCCTACCTAACAACAATAACCTTACATCAATAAATGTAAGACCTGTAATAGCATTTTTAAGGCTTCAATTTCTACAAATTTGTGCTGAGCCCCCTCTGCTTTTTTTTCGCCAAAAAAAGTTTAAAATTGCGTTTTGATACAACAATTTTTTAAAAAATTCTGAGGGACAATCCCTGGAACCCTGTTACCTCTATCAGATGGGAATTTATTTTCCAATGTGCCCCTCACCCCCCCCCCAAAAAAAAAAAACTATTTTCTTGAAGCACCACTGCTGTCCCTCTCCCCCTTCTCCCAATTAGAGTCCTGGATACCCCACTGCCATCACCAAATCTCTTCTCCTCTAACATTACCAAAGATCGCCTAAAATGTGTTTTAAGACTACAAATTCGAAAACCCTGGACCCCCTTAACTTCAGAGTTAATATTATACTTACACTTAGGTTCATATCGGCTTCCTCTTAAACCAGCAGTTCTATACAGTTGCCTCAGAACAAACAGTGCTGATTACAGGAATACCACTTGGAGGCGATGATATATGCACAGGTTTGTCAAGAAAAGAGGAAAATTATTGGGAAGGTTTACAGCCTTTATGTTAAACTTGTGTCGCCTAGTAAAAATTCCTTAATAAATGCTCTAGATATGTTTCTTGACTTATCTCTCTTTCTTTGCATTCATAAAATGTAAGTTAAGGTACCATTTACTCATTTTGTACTTCATGTACCATTCTTCCTTTCATCATAAGGCACAACTATGGTTCTTATAAGAAGAAAAGAGTAATATTTTTTACTTCCTTGTGCAAAGCAAAGGAAATACTGTATTCATAAAATGTTTTTCGCTCATATTTCAGCCAAAATCTCCACTGAAAGAATTTTGTCCCGTTTTTAAAGTGCATGTATTATATTTGAGAACTGTAATTCAGTAAACTTAAATGTTTGCACACATCGCATACTTAATACAACACCTGCCGCAAGTCAAAAATTGTCGATTTTAAGTTATACACATGTCTTGGTGCATTTTCATTTGTTCTATTAAAATGCAAGACAGCCACAAACCAAAAAAGAAATTAGTCCTTTTTTTGAGATGTGCCAGTGTGTTGTAAGAATTTAAGCTAAGGCGCATTACATTTAAATTGATTTTCAAAGTAGTTTTTGCAGGTGTGAAAGTGTTGTACTAAAGTTTGCAATATGGCCCCTAAAATAACAATTTTGACCCATAGGCGGATTTAGGCTGTGAAATCTGGGGGTGCAACAATATCGGGGGGGGGGGGGGGTACGTACAATGCTGCCAATGGCGGCAATGGTTATTAGGGCGACTATTCTAGTCAACACATGGGCATGAACGACTATTTTGCAATCAATTGTAAAAAAAACCGGTGACTATTTTAGTGAATTTTACTTTCTTTTCCTCCTAGAAGAAAAAAATAAGTTGAAAAAAATGAAAATTTGCTTATAAGTTTACCGCCTGGGGGGGGGGAGGAGGAGGAAAAGTTTTACAGCGTTTAATTTTTGAAAAAATCGTTCACTATGAGGTAAAATGAAATGTAATAAACATTCACGACCATAGAAATATCATGTTTATATTTTTGTTTAAAAAATTTCGTTTTTGCCGATCGCGATATTTTTAAAGGTATCGTTTTTCCGAGTGCAATTTTTGTAAACGGTTAGATTTTGCAAACGCGATTTCTGTAAAAAGTTTGTTTCCACTACTGCTTCTTTTTTAGTGTTTTTCGGTTTTTAATTGCTTGTATCCGTATTATGCATTCATTTTTTGAAAACGATGGCTAATTTTCTCTCGATCGAAAATATCACGATTGCAGTGCTTCTAGCTCCTTTTATACAGTCAGTCT
Organism: Uloborus diversus; assembly: GCF_026930045.1. Classification (NCBI taxonomy): domain Eukaryota; kingdom Metazoa; phylum Arthropoda; class Arachnida; order Araneae; family Uloboridae; genus Uloborus; species Uloborus diversus. The sequence continues at coordinate 60,042,542 of NC_072731.1, read as the reverse complement.
TTTACTGTTGCATTTAATTAACAGTCAGACAAAGAGAAATTATACCAGAATGTGTCAATACTGATTTCTCTAGTGTTTATTCAAAAGAGTTGGACTAAAGTTTGGAATATGTTTTTTAAAGTTTTCTTTTTCAGGGGTTGTTTAGGAAAAATTTGCTCCACGTATAGGTCTATCCCACTGCTGTGAGTGGTGTCTATTGAAGCTTCATTGCGTTAATATAATATAAATGACATTTTTTAATAGGTAAATGACTATTTTAGAAACTATTTTATGCATATGGTAGCTACTTTTCATCGGCTACTAAAGCAACTATTTTTGGTAGAGAAACTCAGTGGCAACCTTGGGGGGTATTCCCAGGACAAACAGGGGGTCTGGGGAAGGGGGCATTCTTTCAGAAATCTTTGAAAATTTACAGTAAAAATGCTGGTTTTTAGTTGATTTCAGAGCGATTTTATAGCACTGTTTACTGGAGTGATGTGTAAGGACTTGACTTTAAACAGTTTATATCGTTTATGAGGAAGTGTATTATTACAATATTCACATTTTTTGACTTTATTAGCTATGGTTTCAAATAAAAAGAAATTGTAATGATTTTCCAGTAAATACCCAATTACAGAATATACATACAGTAATTCTGTAATACAGCACTGAATAATAAATCATTTAAGAAATGTGTTAATTTGATGCATGTAATTATTTATTGTCTTTCTTTTTTTAAATAGATAAAAATTCTTCTTAATACGTAGCACAATTTTTCTCGCACTGGCGATGTGTGTAGTGACCGGGTAACATAATAAACTGCTTAATATTGTATTTTTGGGTTTGCTTTCAAGTAAATTTACTTGCATTGTAGCTGCAGATAAATACAGTGGCTCCCAAAAGTCTTCGTACACCTACGACTTTCAACGAAATAGGCCCCAATCCATTGGTTAGAATTGATATTTCGAAATAGGTATTTAATTATAAGATCTATGATTAATTTTTACCAAAACTACATGAAAAGTTTTTAAAAAATATTAAAACTTAATTTTTAAAAAATCAAAAACCAAAAAGTGCCGGAAATTCTATGTCACAAAAGTCTTCGTACACTTTATAAAATGTCTATTTATTATTGAATAATCTAACTTTTGATTAAGTTATTAATTATAGAATATAATACAGTATTCATAACACCTTTTAAACGTCTGGGAATAGATTTCATTCTTTTTCTTTATTTTTTTTTGCGTACTTTCTGAGTAAGTGTTCAACCACACTTCGAGTCTTACTGTTTCTAGCTCTATTTTCGTTTTAAAGCCGTATTTTCGTAATCTAGCCTATAGATATCTCTAAATACGTTACATTAAGTTCAAATATAGAGATTGAGGGGTTTTTTCTGAATTTTAGGACGATTTTTGAGGCACTAGACGCAAACGTTGAAAACCGAGTGCTTCATATCGTTATCTTGATAAAAAAACAAAGTTGTTTCCAATAACCAAATTTTTGGTTAAGAGTTCAAAATTGGTTTTTAAAATATTTAAAGGAACAGTATGATTCATTATTTCATCAAAAAATTCCAAACTACCAAGTCCTGATGCTGTTATGCACCCTCACACTAGAACACCTCCACCGTCGTGATTAACTGATTCAACTAAGTTCTTAAGATTAAGTTCCTAATTTTTTCTTCTACTTACAATTATGCAACAATTAAACCAAAAATGTTAAATTCATTTTTATCTGTAAACAAGACGTAATTCTAAAACGTTTTTAGCTTATTTATCCTCGATTTTGCGACGAAAAGTGTAAGCTTTGTGTTTTTCGTGCGAGGAAGAAAATTTCTGCGGGAAGAGGCCCCATTTAATCCAGCTAATCAGAGAACTTGGTGAAAAATTTTAGGTGAAAATGAAACGTAAAATTTTTTTTAACTCTGTAAAAACTTTTACAGCACTCAAATGTGTATTTTTTATAATTTTTTCAACTTTAAATCTCTGATCACGTTTTGTCAACTTTGCCGGTTGACCTTTTCTTACCTTGTTTTCGGTCCGATTCCTTTGTTTAAAGCATTTTATCAAGCAATCTACTATACAAACAAATAAATTAACTAATTTAGATTCATTTCAAACCAATTTACCGCAACTGTGGGAAACAAATTCGAATTTTGAATGGTGTTTGCGGTTTTTTATGAATACCAGCGATTTTATAGCAAGAAGCACAATATTAAGAAATAAATAAACAAAAAATTAAAGCCAAATGACTTATAAGGGTCAACACAATGCAAAAATAATAATAAAACGGCATATGATAATTTTAATCATGAATTTATTCGAAAATATTTGAGTGTACGATGACTTTTGTGGCGTGTTATTTCTCTGTCTCTTCGTTTTCTGACCCATTTCAAAAAGTAGATCCGTTAATATTTTGAAAAAACCAATGGGTTGTATTTAGAATGACATAGGAATGATGTGAAAAAATATTGGACTCCGTATTCGAATTCAGTTTCGAGTTATTTTGGTTTTACTAAAACATTTCAAAGTGTACGAACACTTTTGGGAGCCACTGTATAAGTTGTTTTACGAAATTCCTGAGGAGAAATTCAAATTTTCTCCTGATAAAATATATTTCATTTATTTTTATTTATTGTTTTTTTTTTTTTTTTTTTGTTGAAAATCCGACCAAAAATGTTGGGGGTGCGGCGCACCCCCTGGCACCCCCGTAAATCCGCCTATGTTTTGACCATAATTGAGTTAATTATGACACGTTTTTGTGTGATGTCTGTTGTAGAGGTTTTTAATACTCATTTAGATTTATGGAAGGGGAGGGGGGTTGTCAAACTTCTCTTTTTCTGCATGTTTAATATGAATTTAAATCTTAATCGTAAATTTATTTTTATTTCTTGTAAATTCAGTACTTTATTAAAATATGTATATTGATCATGTTGAAGATGTTATAAAAATAACCACAAAGTCAAATATAATTTCAGCAACATATGCAAAACATAAATGCAGCTCTTGCAAATCATAGAGATCTACAATTGAAAGTGATTTTGAAGCCCTATAAAAAGTACTTCTGACTTTGCCATCCTCATTAATTCGTTTAGCAATATAGTTCCCTAATTCTTTTCTAAAGACAAAATAGATTTTTGTTAATGATGAGGAGATGATTTCAGCTTTATCATGATTTAGGTCTTTCTTGCCAAATCATCATAGTTTATTTGGTACAGTTTTTGTTTTGCTTCGTTAATGAAGGGTTTTATAAACCTAAACTGGCAATTTGATCTAACTTCATGAATAGCTTAACTACTTTTCTCTACTGTTCCGCCTGTACAGAATCTTCTCTGAAGTGAACAAAACAAGTATATTGACTTATTTCAACCAAACCTAGAATAGTCAGATCTACTTATAACAAAGCAAACAATAAAATAGTCACACTGAAATCATTATGCAAAGAAACCTAAATGAGAACACATGAGATCTCATATAAGATATTATTCAAAAAGCTTCAATAAAAGATATGAACCTCATTTTTAAAAACTAAAACATCTTCAGATATAAATGTGTAGGAAAGAGCTAAAAATTTTGATTAAGGCTAAGAAAAAGCTAATAATTATGCCTGGTAACAGAGTTGTTTGGTTTGAACAACGTTGCTTTAAACCATGATTTAAACCATGGTTTAAACCAAGTGTTTTTTTTTAAAAAACCTTGTAGTTTTTTCCAAAATTATTATTATTATTTATTTATTTATTTATTTATTTTTTTGAAAAACTTCATTGTTTTCCCCAAATGTTTTCATAAATTTTACAGATTATTGCAAAGAGTAAAATCTAATTGATGCAAAGTAACTAGCAGAGTTTTATGGATAAATTGCAGATTTAATAAATTTAAAAACTTATATTTTTTAAGGTAATGCAAGTTTTTCTAAAAGTACATGGAAAAAAATCCAAGTAGCTCTTTTTTAATTTATTCAATTATTATAATTTTTCAGTCTTTTTCATTTCAAAACAATCCAAAAAGCATATTTCAACCAAAACTTCATTTACTACCTAATTTGCTTGATTACTTAAGGTTTATTGAGATAAATTATGTACCATTGAAGCAATGCATAGTGTATATAAATTTTAATGCAAGAATAGTCAAATGACAAGAGAAAAAAAACTAAAGAAGTTCAAGTACATTCAGAGAAGGCATAAAATTGTGCTTATACCTGCACACCTTTTGCATCCCCGATAAGGGCAGAGCAAGAAAAGAAAATATATAAAATTATGAAAGCAGAAAATATTTATGTTCTCAGTGCTCTAATAAAAAAAAATTACTGCCAAATTTTCAACTTTCAAAATGCTTTTTTTATCCCAATATTATAAAAGCAATCTCATGTATGAATGGTGGAAAAATCAATAAACATTAATTTTTATGAGTCTTCATTAATGAAATGTGTTAAGAGTATTTTCATACTTCTACTCATCTTCATTCATTTTTTTTCCCTTTGATTGTATTCCTAAATGCATTAAAGCAGGAGAAATTATGTCTACAATGGAAAACATAATGATTTTCTTAAAACTTACTTGTCCTGTTTCTATAACTGTTGTCACTGATACATTAGGCGAATAAATTACATGGTTTGTAACTTTTTTTAAAAATCGTTTAACAAAATATGCATTGATCTTTAGATTTTTAAAGTTCTGTAACGTACATCAGACTTGTGATTAATTTATGGATACTGCAAAATACTTTCCATGTTTTAGAATGTGTGATTTTAATTTTACTTTTTTGATTTATTGTAGATAGCTCTGGTTATGAGGAAATTAATTGACAAGAATTTATTATTAGTTGTTTGTAATTAATAATGTCTGAACCATCACAGTAAATTATTTCTTTGGTTTTTTATACCAAAGCCCATTTATGTATTGTATTTTTTATAATAAAGATTTTCAAACAATATCATCCTATAGAAATCTCTATGTTTGAGTAAATGAAATTACAAGATTTTACTCTTAATTAATTAATTGCAAAGAAATTAGGTACAAATGTGCCCTTAACAATTAATTGATAAAATCGTCATGATTTTATTAAAATGAAATTGTTTTTCTTACAAATAGTGTTTAAAGCAAATAAACATGGTTTAAACAAACAAAAAAAAAAAAAAAAAACTGACTTAAACCAAAAACACTTTTTTTGGTTTAAAAAAAACGTTTTTTTTTTTACCAACCCTGCCTGTTAATTACTTCTTTGTGTTGTTCTCACCCTACAATGAAACATTTGAGGGTATCTTGGATGACTCAAAAATGGTAAACAGAAGTGTTGTGCTTAAGTTTTTCAATACATAATCTATATTATATAATAGTACATAATGTATATTATATAATATTTTTATCCTATGAATTATATTTTTATATACTAATATGATCAAAATTATTTTTTTTTAGCCAAATCAACATGATATGTAGTGAAAAGTTGATGACTCCTCTTCATATAGCAGTAAAAGCTAGACAGATTGCTGCTGTCAATGCTATTTTAGAATTGGATCCTAGGCTGGATATTACTGACATCTCTGGCGAAACTGTGTTTCACTATGCTGCTAGAACTTCCAAAGATATTATTCAGGTGAATAGATTCTTTCAATTATTCAATTTCTGAAATGTGGAGTTTCAAAAGAAAAAGCTTTGCTAATTTTAATCTTGGGTTGCAATGAAGCAATTAATTCACCTCAAGGTATATAGGTTTTGTTTGTATATGTTAAATGGCACCCAAATTTTGGGTTTCCATATGCATTTTTCTAATGAACTAAAAATAAGCCAATTTACGTGTATAATATGAATCATTTCTCGACTGTGAATCACATATGGAATTTATATCATTTTAATGCTTGAAGTAACAAGAATGCCTTCTCTTAATATATTCCTTCTCTTGGTGCATCTGCAATCAACAATAAACTGATTTTATTAAATGATGCATTAAGTACAATCAGTGAAACAAAAATATGAGTAATAAATTGAAAAATACTCTTGACTTGTGAGTACGGTAAAACTCGTTTAAACGAAGCCAGCTGCAAAAAAATTAAAATAATAAAAATTGTTAAGTAAATAAGCAATACCACTTTAAGGTTATTGGGCACAGAAAATCCTGCTGCAAACACCAAAGTACATAAAGTATGCATAATATGTCTTGTTAAATTTCAATTGTACTTTCAGATTTAGGTTACATTTATTCAAAAAATATAATGTTTATAAGTAAATCCATATGAGGCAGTGAGAAGCAAAGGAATGTAAGTGGCAAAATTAAAAATTTGGAGTAACCAGTACACATTAGAGGTGCGACATCGATGACAAAACATCGATGTTAGAAATTAAAACATCGATGGCATTGATACATAGACCAAAAAACATCGATGTTTCCAAACATCAATGTTTTAAAACATCGATCAATGTATAACAAACATTTTTGAATATACTACACTAATTTAAGCAATACAAAAGATTACTTCCCTGACGAATATGTTGAAAATACTGAACCTCAAATCATGAATATAATTTAATAAGAATAATTTCGGAACATCTTGGTATTATAGTAGGACAAAAATTGATAGTAAGACAAGCACCGATTAATACAAACTAGTTATAGTAATAAGGAAATATTTTCAAATTGAATGAAACTAAAAGTAAATTTATATCAAAAAAAAGAAACAATGTATCATAACACTTATCGTCAGTTGCTGCTGTACAGCATGATTTAGAAAAAAATTTCAGTGAAAGCCTACCTAGGATGTTATCTTTAAACTCATTTTACTCAAAACTTAAAAAATGTCCACTTTTATTCCTTTGCTTCTCACTGCCTAATATGTACTTAAAACATCTCATGTAAGAATTACTTTTGTACACGTGTACACTGTAAACGTTAAAATCCAGAGCTAAAGTTTCTGTAGTCTCCTAAATGGCATTTTCAAATCCCCTATTTTATCCAAAGCTCTTGATTAACTGAAGGTCGTGACTACTTCATAACTGAAGGTCGTGACCACTTCAATTAATCACGGTTTTACTGTTTATAGCGATTGACAAAACTGCGTAAACTTAGCATCAGTATTTATCACTTTAATACTTTAATATTACCTTGATTTTACTGCAAAATGTCTTGAGTATTTTTATTTGTCCTAAATTACTTCTCTGTTATTTTTATGTGATATAGGTTTTGTCAAAGATGTCCACCGCACAAGTTGTTATAAATCTACCCAACTATGATGGTCTGACTCCAATTCACTGCGCATGCAAAGAAAACAAAGTGGAATGTGTAATTGAATTCTTGAAATGCGGTGTAAATAACAAAGCTGAATGCATTCCTGATTGCAGTGGAAATAACTCAAATGCTGATCTAAGTAGTGGAGATAACTCAAATGCCGAACCAAATCCTCCTCGGTAAAGAAAACTCTTTAAATTTTTAATGCTGTATGAAACTTTGTTGTGAATCTTTTTTTAATGATGAAAATCAGAGGAAACTTGAATTTTTCAATGTATTTGAAGTTGAATAACATGTTTAATGTATTTAAGCCTGGTAGCAGAATTTTTTTCAGTAGTCTGCGACAGAGATTACAAAAACCCCAAAAGTAGTCAGCAAGGTAGACTAGCATTAGATTTGTCACACACTTACTAAAAATCAGCAAGAAGGAATGCTTGAGAATAAAATGTTAAATTTGAAAATTACAAGTAAAACAGTGGCTAAAAAGCTTCAAAGTAAAATAGAAATTGAGGCACAGGTAGCTATGGGTACAAGTGCTTTTGACTTCTTAACCATTGAGGACTAATGTATAGATTTAGCACCTTGTTTTCGTTCTTAGTTTTTTTTTTTTTTTTCTGTTTCACTTTGAACTTCACTCGCGTTTCTGCTATAACTTTGAGAAATTTGTGCAGAAAGCCAAAAAACAAATCCTTCCAATTCAGAAACAGTCAGCAAACCTCCTCAAAAATCTGTGATGGGCATCACAGCACCGTCCTGTTTCTGCTACCAGGTATAATATTGTTATAGTTATTATTTAAGGAAATACTTCATACTTAAAAATGCATAAACTCAGTCTTTGTCTGAAACGTGCACTAAAGTTATGATTTGAGGGGTTTCTTTTTTCTAAACTTGAAAATTGCATTTCTTCTCTTTCTTAGGATAATTAGAAGGAGTTATCAGTCAAAGCTTCTAAGGTACTTCTGTAATGATATAATACTCACATGTCTGTGAGCATTTTATTTCTTAAGTTCTACTTATATTTTAAGCTTGTTGATAAATATTCTCTGAGTTAGTTTAGTGTGCTCATTCCTTGTTTAAAATTATGGCCAAATTTGTTAATGAAACTTCTAGGATAAAATCTAATCATTGCTGCTTTTGTTTCTAAATTAAAGTTTAAGAAACTTTTTGGTTTTTAAGCTAGGTACAATATCACTCATCAAATTGCAACTGAAATAATATAAAATAAAAAAAAAAGAACTATACAGTTGAACCTTGTTAATGTCATATTGCTTAACGTGAAATATCACTTTACATGTAATATTTGTTTAGTCCCATGAATTCACAATCACTTTAACCTTATCGGATAAGATGAAATTCGGTTAACACAAAATAATTATCCTGGTGGGGTGAATTTTGCGTTAATGAGGCATGACTCTGTTGGCTGTTTTGACTTTATATAGATGTCATAATTCACCATTCATACTCTTCATCAGCAAATATAAAGGTTATCTTACCATAGTAATTTCTAATTTAATAAGGTTTTACAAATAAGACACACTTAAGGCTAAGAAGTGGTGACAAAGATTCAACACTTCATTTCCTATCTAAATGAGAGGGAAATTGCATCCATTAGAGAAATATCTATAAATTTCCAGATACTTTTTAATTGCGCTTTACACCTTGCTCTCTGTCAGGTTTCTTGAGAGTCTATATGTACTTCTTAAACAAGAAGTTCTGTCTAGAACTAGACGAGCCTACTTTCCCATATACCCATACTACTTTCTAGTACCTGATCAATGTTCTCAAAATAGCTAAAATCGCAAATTGTTTCAAACATATTTTTCCAACATTTTAAGCTACTTTCTAGGAATAAAATATTCCTCACTCATCTAAAAAAATTAGATCCCAAAAAAAAAAAAAAAAAAAACGAACAAATAAAATAGCAGCAACTTTTAAACAAAGCAGCTAATACACTTTTTTCCATTTAAAAAAAATTCAACAGCTTTCAAAACGAAAAAAAAATAATAAAAATTAATAAGCTCATTAAAATACATACATCCTATCAAAAAAAAATCGCTTCTTTTTCCCCTGTTGCCAAAAATAATTTTTTAAATGAATTAATGCACTTATCAAGATAAATAAAAACAATAAAATGTCAACATAAAGAAATACTTTTCATGGTCAAAAAAAAAAAGTCGTATGCGCGTATCTTTATGTAGAAACATAAATGACTTCGAGTTTATTCACCGAAAACTGAATACCTAAATAAAAACTTTAGCGTTAAAATAAAAACAAATCACATCAACAATAATTATTTCACAGTTAAAACCATAGCGTCGGAGTCGGAGTCAATCTAATTTTGGGATGAAGGAGTCGGAGTCGAATATCCAAGAATCGGAGTCAGTCATTTGTCCGTGTATAAATTTTTGCCTAAGCTAGGAAGTCATAGTCGAAGTCGGGGAGTCGGAGTTCGATTATTTGTCGGGCACAGGAGTCGGATTCGGATTTAGGTGCCCCTAAATTCTCGGAGTCGGAGTCTGGAGTTCGGCGTCAAGAGCTATTTCCAACAAAATTTGTTTGAAGTAAATCCGCCTTCAAGTACAGAATCTACATTGACTTTCAGTTTCCCCGTAGGCGCTTATGTTAAGGGATTTGAACTGTTCAAAATTGAACAGAAAATTGTTCAAATCAAAAAGATATTTTATATACAAGTTTTTCATCAAAAGCTTTTTCCTACAAAGTTTGTTTGAAGCAAATTCGCCTCACAGTTCGGAATTGACTTGAATTTCCCCGTAGGAGCTAATGTTAAGTTTTTTTGAACTGTTCAAAATTGAACAAAAAATAGTTCAAACCAAAAAGCGAAATATGGGAATCAGGTGTCCTTGCCGAGATCTTTCGAACAAAAAAAAAAGTTTGTTCGAATCGGACTATTCATTCAAAAGTTATTAGGGGGGGGACAGACAGACAGACCGACAGACATTTTTCCCCATCTCAATACCCTACTTTCCTATTTTTAATTTTTCGATATTTATTTAATTATTTTATATATTTTTGACTTTTTTTTTGTTTTTCGGGATATTTTTAAGATGCATTAAGCCTTCTTTCATGCTTTTTTCTTCTTTTTTTGACTTTTACTGGGAAAGTAGGCTAAAAAAACAGGTTTACAAATTGTATAGATAATGACTTAGCATTTTTATTTATTTATTTATTTATTTATTCAATAGTATTTTTTGAATTAGCTGTGGCACTACAAAATACTGTTTAAAAAAATTTTGAATGTGGCCTTTTTTTTCCCCTCCTTTCTATGGAAAAACAAAACAACCAAACAAGTCACTGACAAAAGTAAAGTACATGAACTCTTATTGAGGCTTTTGAGCCTAAACATTTTTGAAAGGCATCGAAAACAATTACATGTTTTCTTTGCATGTTCAAAAAAAAAGAACTGATTCTTCCCAAACAGAAATAGCAAAATTGCAGTTTTAAGTACACTAGACATTTGTTTTATGCAGGAGTTACGTTCCAAAAAAATGCCACCTAAATTAAGACTTAATAGTAATGTTAAAATAGTGATTTGATTCCATAGATAAAAAATACTTCGTTTAGCGATATATAAATATATATATTTAATAAGTTTAATGTATACTTATATCAATATATGAGCACAACGTGCATAAAGAACACAGAAATTAATTCAGTGTTTATAAAATGGAGCTGGTTATGATAGTCTTTTGACTGTCATTAAGAATTTTTCCCTGTAGTTCTTTACAGAGTACTAACACATTCATGCTCACTCTTGTCACTTCTTATGACGAGATTTTCTTTCACTAATAAATCAGAAAGATCATTTGTTATTGTCAAGGAATGGCTCAAAATTTTCAATGTGAAAATTTAAGGTTGTGTGTCATTGATATCAGTATTGTTGTTAGTTTTGTCCTCCTTTTTCCCTCCTAAAAACTCTTGTTAGTTCTGAATTGTTTGAGTGTAATCACTTTGCTTCTGAAAGTAGCTCTGGAACCAATCGCATGAAATGTCTCCAGTGGCCCAAACTCCATTATTAGCATGACAAAATGCAAGTTATTACTTGTAAACTGCAATCTCAAGAATTCGGACTTTGAAAAATTGGAACATTTTATCTGTTTGCATTGCTGCATCCAAGTAAAATCATAATATCTGCATAAAATAAAAAAAAAAATCAAACCTTAAACCGCATAATATAAACCCTTTGTTGAACATGGTCTACTGTACTAAGATGTATTCTGATATTATAGTAATAAGAATATTTATATGGATTTTTTAAATGGTTTCTTTCAGGGATCTGAAGGATATATTGAACACATATAGAGGTCATATTTTTGACATGGATATTAAATATGGTGGTACTCCTTTGCATTGGTCTAAAACCTCAGAGGTTAGATATTCATTTGAGCTTTTTGTCTTATCCTTCCCAATGTTAGAATAGTTTAGTGAATAATTCTATTGTTCACTAAACTATTTTTTCTAATTCATTCAATGCTGTATTGCTGATAAAGCAAGAAATAAATGTGTGTAAATGATAAAAGAGGGATTTTGAGTAAACCGACTGCAAAGTTTGGATCACAGGGTCGCTTTCATTGAGTAGTCTTCCACTTGAAGTGAGCTTCGACTTACATCTCTTGCAACAAAACAGATAAGTGTTTTGCCAACCGTATTCACTTGTTATCTCCAAATTTTCATTTTTGCCTCTTACAATTCTTTGCTTCTAGGTGCCTTACTTATTCAAATTTATATTCAGCTACATTTTGAATATATTTTTAGATTAAGCTTGAAGATCTTGGTTTGAAAGTATAATTAAGATGCAGAATCTGCAATATATTATCTAATTGATATAAATTAAATAATTGATAAAGAGAAATTTTTTGTTTTAAATCCCATCGGCTTCTTTTTTTTTTTTTCCTGGTTGCATCCAGGTAAAAAATAAAATACAAGTTGCTCCATAGAAATACCTATGGAGCAACCTATCAAAAATGATAATTTTTGAATGTTAAGCAACTGGTTGTGTAATCAATAGAATTTTTCAACATTGTATATGTTTTTATATATATATCTACAATGTTTAAGTCTTTGTCTATTCAATGAGCTTTCCTGATCATTTCTCTGTAACTGTTTTAAAGTAAAACTCAATATATATTTTAAAAAATCAATGGAATCTTAAGCTTAATTAATGTCATTTTGTATCTAATATGCATAAGCAATATAATATGCTGTTACTCATTCTATGATTGTGATGTGTAATGCAACCTTTATTGCTTTAACATAATATATACAGTTGTTTTGGCATGTGTTATTTGTGTGACAATCATTTTTTGACTATAAATACACTAAATTGATTTTTGAGTCTTTTATTTATTTTTGGAAACAAATTTAAAAGTATATTTTTCAGGGTGTTCAAAACGTTTTGGAAAATCATAGAAAAGCAACTAGTTGAGTCATGAATATGCGGTTTACATAAGAATGCTTCACAGATTTGCAAATATTTTTGTGTAAATTTGTCAAATTGTCTAGCATTGCTAGTCGTGAAACTTTGAAAATGCAAATGACCCAAGTATGCTTGACTGTTCCGCAGTTCAGGCTGGCTAGAACATTGGATCAGGCTACGTACCTGCAGACACCTGCGCGGGGGGGGGGGGGGGGGGGGGGGGGCTCAATGTACTTAAGAGGCCAGTGGCTCTCAGTGGCATAGGAATCCAGTAGGCAGTTGAGGCCCTGCTGATTTTTTGCAGGGGAGCCCAAAATTTATAGATCCGGCATGCATGGGATGAACTTGAGTACTGTTTAGATGTGGTTTGAGCAACAAATGGTGTACACATTCAACTCTAGTAAAGAAAGGTAGGCTTCTGTTTAATAAAATAAGTAAGTGGCAGTACAGTACCACCTTCAAATACAATTTTTGAAATTTTTTTTTCACAATGTGATAAAAAATTTGAATCTGTGAAGCATTTTTGTGCAAACCATAGAAGTTTGTTGTTTTTTTTTCTATATTTTTTTAATGTCTCAAAGACTTTTCAAACACCTTATATTTTAAACAGAAATAATTTTTCCTCAGCTGACAGAAGCTCTGCTTGAACTTGGGTTTGATGTAAATACTCAAAACTTCCAGGGAGATACTGCTCTACATATGATGGTGAAAAGAAAACGTCTGCCATGCGTTGTGATGCTTCTTAGTCATCAGGCAGAAGTAAATATTCAAAATGCAACCGGACATACTCCAATTCATTTAGCTGTCATGGTAAATATAAAAATTTAATATTATTTAGTATTTTCTGCCTTTATATATTAACAGCATGAAGATTGTTTGTTTATTCAGTGCTATTAAATTGACTTCAATGTCTACCAACCATACCCCGAATGGCAGATCTCAATGTATGTTAGTAACACTGGGATGGCCACAAATAGGCGGGGGGTCATGGCACAGATTATACTGTTAAAATTTATATGAGGTTATACTATAGTGTGTGTGTTTTTTTTTTTTTTTTTGCTTTCATTTTGATTGGAGGGTGCTCATTCTTGGGGGGGGGGGGAGATTATATCCCCTGGTATAACATAAACAAATATTTCACTCTGTTGTTCCTGTATTGTTCCTTGTCCTGTGTATTGTGTTTGTTTTTGCTATTTTGTTCTTTGTTACCTTTTCTTGCTGCCAGCCATTAGAAATTTAAAAAAAACTTCATAAATAAAGGGTATGACATTAAAAGTCCATTGGGCTTGAACTACAAAAACACCAAACTGACCAGCAAAATCTAACTATAATGGTCTATAGTTACTCATAAGTTTTCATTTTCCTCAGTTCTTTACTGTGTAAATATCTCAACACAAATTATTCATCAGCTAAAAATAACATACAGTTGACTGACTCCCAAAAATTTTAACTAATGTGGTGGATGGCTGAATCATAAACGACGTCAATTTTGTTGAAATACGTAGCTCTAAAGGTGGAAAATAAATGTCATTTATGCAATGTGGAATGATCAAGTGTGTTTTACCAACTTTTTATTTAAAGAACTATTCTGGATTTTCGCTCCAGGTTTGAAAGAGTTTACTGTATGTAATAATCTATTATGAAACAAATAAGCAAAATTATTTAAAACTAAACAAGCACTATATTTGTCAATGTTGATTATATATAGCTTGCATGAGTATCACAGAAGTGTGCCGATATGTTTTTTTTGGAAAATTAAGAGAACCCTGTACAAGGTGAATCCCCTTTAAAAAGGTTTCAAAATGTATTGGTTTTTGCACGGAAGTATACGTCATTTTGATTTCAGATTTGCTTTTTCAATAAACAATTTCTGAAAGACATGTTTAGGTTTATAGGAATTTTGTGAAGAGTCCATTTTGGTTGATCCGAATTTTGTGAAAGGTCTGTTTTTGTTTGATCAGATTTTTTTGAAGAGTCCATTAACAGACCCAAATTTCCTCTGGCCAGATCCCATGATGTAACAGTATGTTAATGAGAAATAGTGTAACAAGGCAAGGAGCAGGGGTAAGGGGAAGTGTGATAAAAGCAGAGGGATAAAAATGTAATAGAACGTGGCAGGATCATTTCATGTCATATCGCCTGATGCCCTGTGCCGTCATGTCTCAGATTTTGTCCATTATTTTTTTACGAACAGATATCTATGAGAAAAGCCCAACGTATTTTTTTTTTTTAGATTTTTTGGATAAAAATTACGCTTTGGAAAAATTTTTCAAAAATTCAGATTTTTGATCATTTTTCAGTCACCATTTTGGCATAAATTCAGAAAATCTCTCAAATAAAATAATTCTATTAAAAATATTTTTATACTATTCTTCAATTTATTATTCTTAACATTTAGTACACTTTCAATCAAAAGTGTTTTTTATTTGTTTGTTTATTTATTCTTGCAAAGTCTGAAACAGAGGTTTTTGCACAATTCTTTTCAAAAGTAAACAACTTTTTAGCGATTAACTATTGATACAAATTCTTTGAGAGTCCAGTATTAATTGTTCTGAAAAGTTTCTGGCCTCTTTGAAGCTTTAAAGGGATTTAAAGTAACAGAAAACTTGTATTTTCTGCAAAACAAACTTTATTTATTTATTTATTTATTTTTTAATTTCAAAACAACAAAAAAAAACACCCTTCTACTTTTTTCTACATAGCAAGAGAATCATTTAAATATGTTACAAAAAAAAATTTGATGCAGATCGTGTTAGGTACTCCAGAGATATAACTTATTTAATCTCCCAATTGAAAAAACATAAAAACTGGCTTTAGATAAAGAGTGGCAACACCCAATTATTAATAGAATACTTTCTGTCGTTCACACTGAAAGAGAAAAATATTAGCTTGAAATTGATACCAAATTCAGCTTAATTGGTAAAATTCTCCAAAGTGTAATTTTCATTCAAAAAAATCTAAAAAAACAATTGATTTGGACTTTTCTCAGAGATATCTATTTGTAAAAAAAATTATGGAAAAAATCGGAGACATGACGGCATGGCCGACTATTTAAAAATTTAGGCAATTTGTCGTGAAATGATCCGGCATCATTTATGGACCACTCCTAAGACAAATTTTACATAAAATACATTCTTAATTTGCATTTGACTTTCAATTTAATCCGTCATTGCACCACAAAAAAAAAGTTTTTTTTTCTGAAAACTGTATGCACTGCATGTTTACATGAAATATTAAAAGTTTTTTTTTCTTTTTGAGTGGGAGAAGAGGGGAAAAGGATGGGAGGAAAGACACCGTAAATTGAAACCCTGAGTGACACTTGTTCTGGGAATGCCACTGCTTAAGCTGTTAACTCTGTTCAAATATGTACTTGATGGAAGCAAAATCAAAACTAGTTTATTCCAACTTTCAAATATTGTTCCAGTTCTGATCTTGCTTTTACCTTTGCACCTTGGAATGTTTTAAAAGACCAACACCTGTATAAAATTTGTTTCAGATCAAGCCAGAAATTATTATGAAGACCTTATTTTGTACCTCAAATAAATTAATGTGTGTAACTATTGAATTTTACGCTGTTTTGTTCAGTTATGTGATAATGAAATTTTTTGTTTAAATTATTTTCCTTAAGATTTGTAGCATTTCAACTGTATGATGCTTGTTTAAAATACTCTTTATTTGTCTCTGGTTGACAGGGTTTTATCATCTACCATATATACTTGTGTATAAGTCGAGAAATTTAGTACAAAAAGCGAGATTAAAAGTGCGGGGGTCGACAGGGCAGAAATTCCGAAATTTTTCCGCAAACAGTTCTTAGAGAAAAAACACTCGAAAACGTGAACATTTTCCCAATTTTAAGCAGATGCTATAGAAGTAAATACCTACACATTCTGCTATAATTTTACATGGTCTGACTGTGAAATAAAGACTAAATAATTACAGTAAATGGCCAACTATGCGAAAAGTACAGGAATCGCCATATTCACGAATTTTTCCAATAGTCACAAATTAATTCTCATTTTTTAATCATAAAAAATAGCTACAGGGCAGAATTTTATTGATATTTATTCAAAATAAAAGCTGCAAGTAACAAAAATCTTTACAGCAAAATCGAACCCTTTACAAATATCACGATCTCAGAAATGAATCCTTTTTGTGCAAAAGAATAATAATGAGACATTTTTTAACATAAAAATATTCATTGCATTTCATTTTCCTCCTTTTTATTATGTTGATATTAAAAATTAGCGTTCTTGATTTTTTCAGAAAGTAGAGGCTTGACTTATAAGCGGGTTTTCGATTTTTCCTCCTAAAAGTAGGCGGGTCAACTTATACGCAAGATCGACTTGTACGCGAGTATATATGGTACTGCTTTTTAAAAGATATTGTATGCTCCACCTTTGACATTTATTTTTTCTTAGAGTGGTGATGTCTTAATGGTTCAAGCCCTAATTGCATTTGGAGCAGATTTAGATTTGCTTAATAATAAAGGGGAGACTCCTCGTCATATAGCTGCAACAGAAAAAAAAAGTGCCTTTGGTGAAATACTATACTGTTTGCACATGGTTGGAGCTAAGCGCTGCGCATTACCTTCAATGGCATGTAATGATGGTTGCAACAAGCATGGACAGTATAATGGAATTCCACCAGAAAACCAAACCCAATTGATTGAGACTGAAAACAGTAAGTTAATTCAATATTTACTTCAAAACCTTTTAGCACACACAGCGTGATTCTGCGATCCATTCTGGACAGCAGTCCAGAATGATTAAAACTGCTGATCCAGCAGTTTGAATCTGGACAATTTCTGTGCGGTTTATGATAAACCATTGATTAAACATGAGATTATTGAAATCAAAGAAAGAACATGGATTCAAGTAATTTGTTGAAAGCAGCCATAGAAAGCTTTTGGTTTACTGTGTCAGAAAACACAGTAAACTAAAGTATTTAAAATTGTGTAAGTTCTTAACAAATTTTAAAAATCTTACACAAGGGTACAAAATATTATTTCTGCATCAAGAAGCAATGCAACAGCTTGCATGACACAAACATACGTACAGAGTTTAAATTTTCAAATACATTGTATACTTTGTGTCATTTCATATTGTGTCACGTACCAAATCAAGGCGATTTTTCAAACTTTGTATGTTTACAACAGAGGACATTTGTTTTCAACATTAAAATTTTTTAAATCCTATTTGTTGAATTTAATTTTGCAAGAAAAATTAAATGATCTAGCTCTTAAGTACATTCATAAAGACACTTATGTATCTGAAGAGATTTTAAATGACCTCGAGAATAAACGACGAAGAATGGATATAAGATTGAAATAAAGGTAATTGTAAATATGTTGTGCTATCTCCTCCGATCTTCGTTTTAAAAGCATTGTTGATTTAATATGAATTAGGGAGACCTGAGGAACATAATGTTTGAGACAAGATGAACAGTGTCATATTTAATTTTTAGACAATAAATTAAAGCTCTATTCATGAATTAATAAGAAAGCAAGTGCAAGAGATCCTTCTGAACAAATTAAAGTATTGTTAGCAGCTATTGTTTATCAAGGTTTATTGCTTGAAAATTCTGTAAATTTAATAAAGTTAATATTTGTTCACCTTATATAAGATTTCTATGGTCTAACTTTTTTATTTTTAATTGAAGCTCCTAAGGTGTTCAGGGTTCTTCCCTAGAAATTTTGTGAAGTTAAATCCTGGAAATGAAATTTGAGATACCTCATTATTTTTTTGACTGAAGGAGGAAGGCTTTGGAGAAGTAGCATTTTAAAAACTTCATTTACAGAGGAACTAGAAAAAAAGAAGATGAAAGAAATAGGATTAGGAGGGGGGGGGAATTAGCTGACAAATAAACTGTAACTATTGAAAATTTTTCATTAAAAAATATATTTGAAAAATAAAAATTAAGATTTTGCCCCAACATTTTTTTTTCTTATTTAAATCACTTTTTTCCCCAATGCAAGGTTTTTTTTTCTCTTCAACAATAAAGTTCATTTTTGGAAAACATTCAACTTTGCATTCTTGGAGGAAGGGAATGGGCTCTGTAGACCTCCCCTCTGGTTGCGCCACTGAGTAGTGGGTGGAAGCAGTATAATTTCAGCATGGCTTTCCATAACTTCAACTTCTGGTGACAGCTAGAATTCTCACATGGTTAGCTCAGTTTGAATTATTCAACATTTTATTAGTTTTGTGCCTCTTGCTGCATTAGAAAGGTAAACATTGGCAGAAGAACCATAATGCTAAATTGGAACTCAAGGTGGTGGAAAAGGGAGTAGAATTCACAATGCAGGCAAGCAGTTTGAATTAAAAAAAAAAACTTTCAACAACATAAAAATAAAAAGGAATTGATTAAAAATAACCTTAAGTAAAAAGTTAACTATGGCAAGCAATGATAATCATCAGTGATATAAAAATATAATTTATTCTTCTGACTTTTTTCAGCATTTATTTGTTGTAATTGTGCACTATTATCTTGTATGTAACTAAATGAATGCAAAAAAATCTTAATTCTAATAAAACACCTTTGTGTGATTTGCTACTTTTATTTATTCATTTCAGTTTTTGAAGATGTTTTACAACAATGTAGTGCTAGTAGCTGCTTTTCTCAAACAAAAACTACAGACCAGTCGATGCATCAGAAATGTAAAATTCTTTGCTTAGATGGAGGAGGCATTCGGGGCTTAGTGCTGATCCAAATGTTAGATGAATTGGAACGAATATTAAAGAAGCCTCTTAGCGAAATCTTCGACTTTGTAGCTGGAACAAGCACTGGAGGCATTCTTGCTCTAGCATTGGCAACTGGTGTGTCTCATTTTCTCTGCTTTCCATTTCATAGCTTCATGTATGAAGAGTCTGTCCTTTTTGGACTCCTATGTATATGAACTCCCTGAAAGTATGCTTTTTGTATCCTTATTATGAAAATAAATGATATGATCCGAACTGTGTTAGATGTTGAAACATTCAGTAAAATATGGGGAAATCAGTTGTTGATGCATTAAACATGCATACTCCTATGAAAGAAATTTAAATTATAGTTATCAAACTTTGAATTATTCATGAATTTTTTCTGCTAATTAAAGACTTTGAACTATGCTATTACGAAATACTTCAAAAAGTACTAATTAACCTGTGCCGTATGTACAAAAGTACCTTTTTAAAGTTTTGAATTAAACCAGAACATGTCACTGGATTAATTTATATGTGAGGATTACTTTTTTTTTCTTTTCCCTTTTTATACATTATTTTTGATAGGTTATGAGAAAGTTCCATTAAACTTGTAAGATCCTATGAGACACATTTTGAAACTAACGTATGTTGACCAATATTTCACTGATTGAATAAAGTTGTATGCACGTAACGATACCTGTCAACTCTTTACGAAGCTACTGCAGTTATTGCTTTGATTCAGTAGTTCTCTGCCAGGCACTGAGAGCAGATCAGTATGGCTGAGACAATTTTAGAATCTTCTGCTTGTAAAGTTTATGGTGAGATTAGGTTTTGCCAGGAAGAGGGTAATATTGGTAACTTTTTTGATCACTTTCAGTACAGTCCTAACTTTGTGCCAAAGAATGATTTCCTCTTCTTATATTTAAAAAAAACTACCTAGGAAAACAAAAATTTCAAATCAAGGATGAACTCAAGATTGGCTTTTTCAACTGGTTCAATTCCATGTGACAGACTTCTGTGCTATAGTAACCTTTCAGAAAGTGTATGGATGTAAATGGCAATTATGTTGAAAATTGAAGTTGATTTGTAACGAAATATTACAGACCATAAGAAAGCTTTTCTCGTGAGTTTAATTTTTTTATGACCAAAGGGACCATTGTTTCGGAATATGATGCCGGGTATGTAAGAAAAATCATAAAGTTATTTTTAAAATGTTTGTGACATAACTATATATGAGGCATTGAGAAGCAAAGAGATGTAAGTGGCATACTTAAAAATTTGTAGATAACCAGTACAAACAGTAAAATAACCTCTCCTCTATCTAAGAGCCAGAGATAGTACTAACAGCCCCCTGGTAGGTGCTGCTGTTCAGCATGATTATTTTTAAAAAAAATCAATGAAAGAAACCTACTTAGGATATTATCTTTAAACACATTTTATTCAAAACTTGAAAATATCCACTTACATCCCTTTGCTTCACACTGTCTCATATATGTCAGTCATTGGGTCTTGTTTACTGTATTTAAATATGAAAACACACTAGAAGTATTTAGTATTAAGATCAGCTCAATCAACTTTTTAAAAGATTTCAAGAAAGATAAAAAAAAATTTATGGATGAAGCTCTTTTTTTTTTTTTTTTGTTCAAACTAATCATTTTTTTAAAATTCCAGTTGTTGACCTGATTGAGCTGGATGCTCTCTAAATCGCTTCCAGCGAGTATCTGACTTGAAGTATTCAAGAAGCAGTTCGTAATATGAGAAAAAAAATTTTTAATTCATAGATTTAGCTGGTTTTGATACTTAATGCATGATTTGTAAAATCTTCGTTGTTGTATCCATTTTTTTCTCATGTGTTTATCAACATCTATTATTATACGAATATTACATTAATTTTTTGTTCTCTCAGAAAACTCAATCACTTACAGAATTTATAATGTGCAGGTTCAAGTAAATTTGAAAAATGCGCAACAAATAATTACGATAATAAAATGCTAAAAACTGTTCTAACATTTTTGATTTTTTTAGGAAAAAGCATGAGGGAATGCCGTAGCCTGTATTTTCGGCTGAAGGATAAAGTATTTGTTGGTATTCGGCCATATAATGCGGATTTGTTGGAAGCATTTCTGAAGGAAGAATTAGGAGAATCCACTTTTATGGGTGATATTACAAATCCTAAGTATGTAAATAACTTATTGCTTTAGAAAACATGCATTTATTTTTAAAATGTTGTTCAAATAACTTAAAACTGAAAATTAAGAATAAAATAAAACTCCTATTTTTCAGACTTATGATAACTGCTACAAGATGTGACAGAAAGCCTGCAATTTTGCATATTTTCCGTAATTATGAATCTCCTTTAGAAATTTTGAACCATGTTGAAATGGATGTCCTCTTAAATCAACCAGTGCCAAATTCTAGAGGTGAGTTTTTGTGGTTCTTATAATAATGATTGCGGTTATTTACATAGCATATGTGAATGAAATTTTGTTATAGTAGTATGGGAAAATAATTTTTACTTTGTTGTGTTTCTTTTTTTCAGTTGATCTTTTTACATGTTATAAAAACTTGAAATTTTGAAATAAACCTAAAAACTGAAAAATGCACACATTACAAAATCATCATTTTGTTTTTAACTGAAAAATTCTTGTCTTTTCTTTTTAAATTCCAAAAAGCAAAACACGTTAACATAAGAGCGTATGACATGTAATAAAGAGAGCTAATACGAAAACTTAAAAAGGCTTAACTCAATCCGTTTACTAGTGACAACTGAAAAGAATAAACTCTTCAGTCTTAAAACAAATTTTCCAAGCCACGGTTGTTTGTATCACGTTAAAGGAAATATTTATAATT
The DNA here is from genome assembly GCF_026930045.1 of Uloborus diversus. NCBI lineage: Eukaryota > Metazoa > Arthropoda > Arachnida > Araneae > Uloboridae > Uloborus > Uloborus diversus. Next base: position 60,020,382 of record NC_072731.1, on the reverse strand, counting down.
GTTTAAAGCTGTATAATTTAAGTTTCTCATAAGTATTAATAAAAATATTCAAAACAATGAAAAATGGATTTTGGTACTAATTTAAAAATGCTTTAAAGCTTGATTTGTAATGTTTCTCATTCCAGTTATTTATTTGTGGCTATGTTGTTTTCTTTTAATTGTAGAACAAACATCTAAACTGTTTTCTAATGTATTGGAATCAGAGTTGGGGTTTGGACTGTCCAAAACTGGTTTAGGACAGGACAGGTGGTTTTTACGGTTGAAAAGTATACTAAAGCCTAAGGGTGTGTAATCTAATCAGTTCATATTTACTGCAATATTCTTAATGAATAAGTATAAATAAGTTTTAATCAATGAGAGCATTTGATAATATTTTTCTCTGAAATGACCAGTTAAAAATGTTTTTCTTATTACACTAAAAATATAAATTTAAAAAAGGTAATTGCTCAATTTTTAAAACATAAGTGCATATATTTGATCATCAATTTATTGTTCTTTAATCTATGATTTAAGAAAGAATTCTAGTTGAATGATCATGCAAAACTTATATGCAAAAACCTTTTTTTTTTTAAATAATATTTTTTTTTTGCACCTAAATATTACACATTTAGTAACATTCCTTTCATTTATCAAACTAAAACTAGTTGTTTTGTTAGTGTTGTGAATTTCCTTTCATAACTCTACCAACTGTTACATAAAGAAGTTTTTATGTAATTGAGTTACTGGCAATTTTTTAAATTCATATTTTTAATCTAATACATTCTGTAACAAAAAAAAAAAAAAAACACTCATTACATTTAATAAATTATTGCACTATATTTTGAACACTCTTTTGCACACATGCATAAATGTCAAAAAATTTGGTTACTATTATGAAAATTTTTTTAAAAACTTATTGAACGTACTTCAACATAACTAGATTAGACTCAGCTGTATACATAAGGTACACATATATTTATATTTGAATGTTCACCATTGAATAAATCTCCAATATAAAACATAACTTTGACACCTTTTGTTCCGTTTTTGATATTTTCTCGCAAAATACAGTTTCTCTAAAAATGTTGTTTTGAATACTTTCGGACAGTTTTGGACACAAGGGTTTTGGACAGGATGGTAAAATCTATGGTGCTTACCGTAATGTCCAAAACCTTACCAACCCTGATAGGAAGGGATATCTGATTGTAAACTGAAAATGTTTGTTATAAGAATTGAATTACTTTTTGTTAAAAGCCCCCCCCCCCCTTCTTCCCACACACACACACACACACACACACACACTGTTCTTAAGTTAACTTCTATCCTTAACTAACAGCTGCTAACAACTTTGCTGGAAGAGCTCTTGGGTTCAAATGATTCTTTGTTATTTTAAACATACAGCTTTTCAAAGTGTATGCAAGAATGATTTATACTTTGTTAAAAGTTAAGCAAATCTTAAGAGTTTAAATTAACTAAACCACGCCATGAGCTTAGAATAAAAATTTTGCAGCCTCATTGGTCATTGGTTTCCGATCCAGAATCCCGCAGGAAATTTAGCGAGATTGATCCCGCAGGTTTTTGCTCTCAATCCCGCAATTTTTTTTCCATTTAAGTGTTTTCCAGCTTTTGCCGCTCATAAAACGGCTATTTTCATAAGCATCATCTGAAGTTTAAATCTTCTTCTTTGTATATCCGCAAGAAGAGCAAGAAAAACTTTGTGTCTCATATAACCAATGATATAGTACAGTAAAATTAGGCCAAAAAATGGCCAAACCCAAAGATCCAAAAAGAAAAAGGTGAAACCTGTTGCAAATTACTTCTTACCCTTCCAGCAAGAAGGGGTAAAAAGTCCCAGCACTTTGCGCGTTGGGTTTTGGGGGGAAGGGGGGGGACGAAATAATCCTCTATTTAAATAAAAATAATTTCTATTACTTAAAAAAAATTCTCAAACCTTGCAGAAACCACTCTATAATAGTAAAACAATAAACTCTCACAGAAAAAAAAATTCTAATTAACAGAGGTGCACAGGGGGGGGAATGGGGGGGTCCCATGGAGCAGCTTTGCGTCATTGGAATTTTTAAGGCAGTTTTTTCAAGGGATATTTCTTTCTTTTTTGAGGACTTTTATTCTGGATGGATGTTCCGTCACACTTAAGGGGTGGTCCATCGCTTTGAGTGGGGGGGGACCCTGAATTTACATTCTAAAATCAACTATTGCAGTGAAGTTCACGAAAAAATTTCCTTGACTTAAACTTTTAAAATGCCTCACAATGATATGGTAATGTCAGAATGATAATTCTAAAAGATCTAAGCGAGCTCAGTAACCAAATTATTTGTGACTGGAGTTATTAAACTGTTTAGAGCGCTGGAGAACAAAATTCCTGTGCAGCATAAAAAAAGTCCAAATTGACCAAAGTTTCCCTACTTCTTCTTGATTAACTTACTTCAACTTTTCTACACTCTTTTGCCATCACCGTAAGGGTGGGACAAACTGGAATTGCCAATAGTGAGACGGGCAATGCTGCAATTCTGCACCCTCTAAGTCGGTGGGGGTTCTCATTTGCAAACACCAAGCTACCTCTCTTTTATGCAGTTGGTTATGTGAATTATGCTAAATATGCAGTGATATACTTGCAACACTATCTGAAACTTTTGAGTACACTGTGCGATGAAAAAAATTGATCACATCAAACATCAGCTGCAACATCAGCTATCCAACGATCTAACGCAGTGACAAATTCAGGTGGTCTAGAACCTGTAGTGATTCAATGATAGAACAAGTCTTGATGAGAGCATTGAGCAATACAAAAATAGAATGCTAAATATTTACACCTTTTTGTCTCCCAGTTTGGAAATCACAATCCGTTTCTAAAGCCCCCAGAAGTTTCTTCCTTCTCATGTTAGTAGTGGTATTGCTCGCTGATGATAAGGTGAGTTGCGATGAGACCTTTAACGTTCGGGTAGTAACATCAAAGGATATTGAAGGCAAACAATTTTGTGGCATTTCTTAGTAAAGGAGGTAAGCAGTTATGTCTTTAGCTTCTCTGTTATGAGAGTAGTTACTATCTGTAAAAATGTGTAAGCCCAAACCATCTTTTACACCAAATGGTATGGACAAATATGGGAGAACAAGATGGAATAAAAAATTGCTAAAAACTTCTGGTATGAGTTATGCGCTGATCCTCCATTAGATGAATCTGGTTTCAGAAGGAAAGAAATCCTGTATCGTTAAAGTACTATTATCTGAAGCAAAAGGTTCATCCAACATCACAGAACGAACAGCTGGATGTAAGTGGATATTTTCAAGTTTTGAATAAAACGCGTTTAAAGATAAGATCCTAGGTAGGCTTTCATTGATTTTCTTTTCTAAATCATGCTGTATAGAAGCAATTACCAAGTATACTAGTACCATTTCTTGCCCCAAGATAGAGGAGAGGTTCACCAATGATTTGTACTGGTTATCTCTAAATTTTTAATTTTGCCACTTACATCCCTTTGCTTCTCACTGCCTCATATGTAATAGATGGAAGAAATCTGCTTGGCCAGCAATGCAGTGGTCACTTGTAAGTATGGGAAAGCTAGTGTCATTTTTGATGGGTGCAAAGAAAGCACCACAGAAATATAATCTGCGTCCTATTACAACAGTCAGGCCTTCTGCTCTAGAAGACTTTCTGCGTCTCAAATCTTGTCCTTGCTCTGAGGGGTTCATTGGATATAATGAATGTTTGAGAAGTCTGAAAGTGGACTGAAGTGCTCAATTGTATGCACAAACTGTGTTAGACATAGCTGCAATAATAACGATTTTGCTGAAGATCTAGATTCCAAAAAACATCTTGATAACGAAGACTTTTTGTTACAAGCTTAGGAGAAATCATTTGAAAGCAAAAAACAGTTCAGCGTTATTTTTCTGGACATTTAATTAAATGTGCACCATCAGAGGGGGTGGGGGAAAGATAATATTTTAGTATATAATTTCGTTTTGGGACGTGAGTTACTGTTCTTATGGGGTGGACAATCCTGATTTAATGCATTTTAGATTTGCATGAAATAATACTTCCACTTGAAATGGAAGGGGGGGGGGATTGAGGTATTATTTTATTTGGCGGAGGGGGGGGGGTGCTGTAGCTTTAGGAGGAAGTGCACCACCGCACTTGGAGGATGGACGCACTTTATTTCTAACAATTTTTGTAGCATTAAATAATGTTTCCATATGAAATGTATGGAGGGGGGTTCAGGGGTACTGCTTCGTTTTACGGGGATAGGGGGGCTCCGTAGCATTGGTGGGTTATGTCATCCCTCTTGGGGGTCAAACACCTTTAATTTCATGCTTTTAAATTTAGTATAACATAACATTCTCCCTTTTATTTACTCTAAAAATTCTGGAAAAGTACCCAAAACGGCAATTTTTAGATGCCCCCCATTCCCAAACCCGACGCTCAATGGGGTGGGACTTTTTACCTGTTCTTATTGAGAGGGTAATAAACTGCACCAGGTTTAGCTTTTTTTTTTTTTTTTTTTTTTTTTTTTGGATGTTTGGGTCCGACCCCTATTTTTACTGTACTAATAGATTTACCATTTAAAACACAATAAGAATTGAGTATTTTTTTCTGAGAATGAATTGGTATTTTCATTCGAGCACGGTTCGTACGGGTCATGGAAATTTTGGAAAGTCATAGAACAAAGGTAAACAAATTTCAGACCTGGAAAAGTCATGGAAATTTTTTCAAAGTCATATAAAAATGTCTTTGGCAGTAGTAAAGTAACAGTAAAGAATTAAAATTTTGAGTGATTTAACCGTATAGCATGTAAAAGCTATTAATACTCAAAAATTGAACGGTCTCAAAAACAAATCTGAATTTAGGATTCCTATTGCATCCGCTTCTATAACACTCGCCCGCCTTTTTTTTTTTTTTTGTAATGGGGTTTTACTGCTGGGACATCCCTGATTTTGAATTCACCACTATTTTTAGAACTTCTTATATGTTATATTCTGTAGTTGTGGGTTTAGCATGTTCTTGATTTTGCCCCGCCCACTCAAAAAGTCTGAGTTTATTTCAACCACTTGTAATTGTCAGAGTTTCTTAATTTGTTGAAAGCTTTAGAACATGAAGACTTTAGTCAGGCTATAGAACATACAAATAGGGGAATTATAATAGTCAAACAGTGGTGCCCAACATGCAGCTCACAAAATTGATCTATTTGACCAGCTGTAATACCTGGTTTAGAAAAATAAATTTACTGAGAAACATGACTTTACTTCAATGAATGAAAATACTGTCAAGTTACATGGATGACTAGAAGCACTATTGACACCAAATGGCACTTTTTTTGTTGAAGTAAATTTACTATCAGAAACTTAGTAAATAACTCATTCAACTGTTATCCCATTCATTACTATTTTGCCCTATTTATTAAATAATTATTAGATATTAAAACATCACAGTATATTGCATTCACTATATTTTTACTTAACTTAAATTTATATGATAAAGACAAGAATAGTTTATTAGTTTCAGCAGTGTGCACTGATATTTTTTCAGTCAAGTAAGTGCTTCAATGAGGTAGTGGCATTCATGTAAAAGTTTTGCTGATGCCCACATCTGAAAATTAGCAAGTTTGACATTAAATAGTACCATTCTCTTCGTGTAACAAGGTCATGAAAATTTTTATGAAGTCATGAAAAAGTCTTGGAAAAGTATGAACCCTGTTCGAGGTTTCAGTTTTCATACGTTCAGCAATTGAGAAAATGGGAAAAACTTGTTAAGCATTTTCAAAAACCACCACTAAAATTTTAAATTCAGTAAATTAGGCTTAAGAAAAAACAGAGGAAGTGCATTGCATATACCAAAACCGACTGGAATAGCCTGAATGCAATGTTGGAGCACTTCTGTAAGCTCTAGTAATGCACCCAAAACCTTTAAGTTACAAAAAGGGCCCTCCAAAAGAGAAAGCAATGAAAAATCTGACATTATTTATATATTTGGCACGACTTTAAAAGGAGCAACAGAAACTTGTATGAAGCACAGGATGACTCGCATGACAGTGCATTAAGTTAAGCGGCTCATGTTTTTGAATTCCTCTTTAAAGTGAGAGAAAATTAGCAAAGTTATTCCAACACTTTTACTATGACCTCGACTTGGTGAAATGCTGAAATCAAGCAGTATTCACCCCTTGTTGATTCAAGTTGACTGATACAATGACCTACGTTAGGGAGCAACAAAGGTATCATCAATGCAAGTTAAATTGGATACAGCAAAAACACATATCCTACAGACAGGGGCGGATCCAGACAGAATTCTCGGAGGTGGCCATTTGGAAAAATACGATGCTTTGAAAAAATTTTGAACTTTACAAATATCAATGTAGCCGATCTTTAACTATAGATCATTTTTTAAGGAATTTTCACTAGGCGACACAAGTTTAACATACTTCCCAATAATTTTCCTCTTTTCTTAACAAATGTGTTCATATATCGTCGCCTCAAAGTGGTATTCCTGTAATTAGTGCTGTATAGGACTTCTGATTTAAGAGGAAGCCAATAGGAACCAATCGCAAGTATAATATTAACTACGAAGTAAAGGGGGCGCGGGGGTTTCTCCCCCGGAAAGTTTTTGAATTTGTAGTCTTTAAAAAACGCATTTTAGACGATCTTTGGTAATGTTAGGGGAGAAGAGTATCGGTGGTGCACTTCTGTTAAATTTTCGAAATAGTAGCTCTAAGAATGCAGTTTTAAATGATCTTTGATGACGTAAGAGGGAGAAAAGATTTGAGGGCATATCTAAGGAAATTTTTCTTATTTGTAATCTTAGAAATGAATTTTAACTGTCTTTCGCAATATTAAGGGATCGGGTGCGGCCCCCACCCCGTCCATTATTTGAAATTGAAACCTTGAAAACGCAAACATTATCTCCTATAATGTTAAGAAGAGGGAGGTTCAGGGTTTCTCCGGTGGATTTTTTTTGCCATTGTAGATACAAAAACACAGTTGAATACAATCTTTTCGTGACGATATGTGGAGGTGGAATTCAAGGGCCCACACCAAGAAATTTAAAACTTTATCAGGCTGGCCATGGCCCCCTTCTCATTGTTTTCCTTATTGTTAGACTTGGTATGTATTATAAGGGAATTTTTTTGCATTTTTGCTCAAAAAAGGGGATTTTAACTATTCTTGAAATTTTCTCGGAGGGTGCCATGGCCCCCACGGCCCCCTCCCTGGATCCACCCATGCCAACAGATATCAGTTTTGTCCAAAATTTGCTGCACTTCAGCAAAAACTTAAAGTAAAAAAAGAAAAACCTATTTTAGGTAATGAAATTAATGTAGGTAATGAAGTTAATGTAGATCTTTTTCTAAATGTCCACTAGTATTTGATTTAGTAAAACCAACTGCAGTGGAGCCAGAGCACGTGTTTTCTTCGAGCGTTATTTTTAGAGCAAACATTCTTTATCATCCCATACGAGTGAGCGGCACACTTTTGCTTACTAAACAATAATTTGTAATTAGGATCTGACTTTGTAGTGCTTAAGAATTGTTGCATGCAATTCAAGAAGACTATTAATTCAAGTGATAAAAGCAGTTCTTCCTAAAAAGCACAACTTTTTCTATTTGACATAAAATTTTAATTTTTAGAAGAATAAAGTCAATCCCACGGGATCCCGGGGGATTGACTCCTTACAATCCCGAAATCCTGGTGGACTGAATTGGGCACAGAATTGGAAACTCTAGTCATTGCACATCTAGAATCTTGCTATAATGCTTTGACTGATATGTTGCAGGCTTCTTCATAGCATAAATTTAAGTTCATAAGAAACAAAACAGTAGCCAAGAAAATCCTCTTGGACTGTGGGTTGCTTTTGCGGGCAATTTTTTTTGTTGGTGCAGACTTTGAAAGTTTTGAACTCAAGTTAAGAACTTCATGTACTAAAACTTTAATTTAATCTCTTTAAACCACTTCTAGGTAGGCAGATTATTGCATTAATTTCACTTAACTAGTACTATAACTTTACATTGCGTCTTTTCTTAATTAAAAATTTTCATGACTCAATGTGTAACAAGTTTTGTTTATAGAAATTCCTGTATGGAAGGTAGCTCGTGCCAGTGGGGCTGCTCCCACATATTTCCCTGCATCTGACAACTACATTGATGGAGGAATCATCTCTAACAACCCTACACTTGATGCTCTTACCGAGATTCACCAACGCAATCAAGCATTTAAGGCAGTGGTAAGTTTGAAAAATACTCAGTGTACAGAATAATTACAAAATAATATATCTGTTGTACAAGTTCTTAGTAAACATTATGTTGAGTAAAAAATGCTTACCTTGCAAGCTTATTCAGTGATATATATATATATATATATATATATATATATATATATATATTTGTTTTTTTTTTTTTTTTTGATTAAAAAAAAGGAAAAATAATGGCTGCATGTATTCTTGTGCTCGAATGAAAGATTTTAATGTGTACAGAGGTAGCAACAATTTTTTATAAAATAATTATACCATATTTTTGGGAATAAGCGCCGCACCCGGTGTAAGCGCCGCACCTTCCATAAGCACGCACCCACCATTAAACAACTTGAAAGCATAATCAGTAGTAAAGAAAACTAGATTAAATGTAAATAAAAAATATTTTTTTATTTCTAACTATAATTTTAATTAACAATAATGAAATATTTTTAAAAATCCCCATTTTAACTTCAGCATCCCTTGATTGGCCATCACATTCGATGGTTAATTTATCCAATTTCCAACGGTAAACACATCTCTTGTCAGTGCCAAACTCTGTAGCAGCAAAACGATTTCCAATTGCTTCTGCCTTTATTACCTTAAACTTAAAGGCTGCAGTATAACTTTTCAATTGCTTAGGAGCCATTTCAAAAGCAACTCTGAAAAAATTCCGTAAAAAAGATAAGCCAAGAACGCGCACGAACGACAGCAAAAGATGCACCACGACGATGTGAATGAATAATAAAATTAGAGCTAGGAGACAAGTTTCCTATTAGGTCGCTTGACCAGGCAACCCATTTTGTGAGGGAGGTGGTAAATTCCCTTTACAAACTGGACATCCATCCCTCTCTTACTAGTACTTTTGCTACCTCATCTCCCTGACCCCTTCGCTCCAATGCGATAAGGCTTGCTTGCCCACGTGTATCAGCATTTCTCTCCTCAGTGAAACACGTGCAATCGCTGACTCACCTTCCCTCCCCCTCCTTGCTTTACTTGTCGCCCAAGGGCAAAGGATTTCACAAAATAAAAGCAAACGATGTGGTGCCATCTGTTAGCAGCATTTTTAACTTTTTTTTAAAACTTGGAAAAAAAAAAGAAAACACTGTATCTGCTGCACCCATTATGTGCGCCGCACCGGCAATTTTTTAACTTCTTTTTTTGTATGTGCTGCGGTGCTTTTTCCCGAAAATACGATAAGTATAGATTACATACTTGTTTTAAGTGAGAATTGAGGGGGAGGGGGGGGTTCCAAATTCAAATTTTCTTATTTTATAGCAGGAATACAAAATATGTATTAAAATTCAAGATTTCTTTTATCATAAGAATAGGAAAATTATGTGTATAGGAAACAGTATCATTTTTGATTTTTTTTAAAATCATTTCATAGAGAGTTCAGACCCTATGGATCCTTCCCTTGGCCACACTACTGTTCACCGTACTCAACACAGACTCGAAAAGTATGAACGCTGTTTTGTAAATGAGGATGGATATTTAAGTTGGTGAAGTTGCAGACTGAAAAAAAAAATTCTTATTCAAATTGCTAGCTTGGAGCAGAAGCTCTTATGTGTCGGCCTAAAGAGCCGATTATGTAATTATTAATGTTTAAGTGACAAACATTGTTGAAGGCTTATTTCTATTTTTATTTAGGGATTCAGTATTTTTCATCATTATCCACATCTTAACTGTCTGGCTATTAACCTATATTGCCATTTTTTACTGTTTATGTTAGAGTACGATGAACTTATTGTTTCACACCTGTGCTTCTAAATATCAACCAGTTTCACTACATTCATTAGTGACTTTTTCGAAATTTCCACTGCATATACTTAATTTTCAAAAAGGTATCATCAATATTTAAAAAGGAATATCTGTAGAATTCAAACTTTATATGATCTCTTATGTCTGAGAAAAATTCGGCTAAAATAAATAAAACATTTTTATTTTAGGGTAAAGAAGACAAGATTTGCGAAGTAAATGTAGTTGTCTCGATGGGAACTGGAAAACCTCCCTTAGTGCCCATAAGTAGCATTGACATTTATCGTCCAGATTCTGTTGCAGATGCACTTAAAGGTGCTTATAAGTTAGCCTTTGGAGTCAGCAACTTGGTGCAATTGTTAGTAGATCAGGTAATTTGTATTTTAAAAACTGGTTACAGTGTTTAGTATCAAAACCACCTTAATCAAATTTTTTTTTAATTGAACAATACAGACCAAAACACAATTTGTGCTCTGCCAGTGGCGGATACAAGGGGAGAGTCATGGGGGTCATGACCTCCCCCCTCCCCCAAACCGTCAACAATTAGTATCTGTCCCCATTTTGTTCAAACACTTTATGAATAAAATGAACAATTTCAGTAGTATCTAATTCATTAATTAGTTCTGAAAATAAATATTTTAAATACTACAGTAAAACCTGTGAAGTTGACCACCTGTCTAAGTTGACCGCTTTTTTCAGGCACATAATTGGCCCTTCTCATATAAATCAACCTCGGTAAGTTGACCAGCTGTTCAAGTTGGTCACTAATGCACCACAAGTGATCAACTTACACAGGTTTTACTGTACTTCTTTTCATTGCATGTGAAATTAATTTGTAACTATGCCTTATTCTTTGCGGATTTGGTAATTTTTATTGACACCTAAACAGTTTCGGAAAATTTCGTGCCCAAAACTGCAAGTCCGTTCATGGGGGGGGGGGCGGGGGGGGAAGGGTCATTCTTCAGTGTGACCCCACCTAAAATAGAAGTCTGTATCCGCCCCTGTGCTCTGCCCATTTAGAATAACCTTTGTTTTCTTTTTTTTTTTTTTTTGCATTAGTGGTATTGTTTAGTTATTTACAAATAAAAATTATTTTTATTCAGCTGGTTTTGATAGTAAACTGGCCTTTTTAAATGAACAGCAAGAATACGTTATCAAAAACCTTATTTTCTTTTTAGTTTTAAAAACATGTTCAAAATGTAATTTATCTGTGTTTGTCCTTCTTTTTATTGGGCAATCACAAATTGCTTATTAAGCTCACATGACTGAGGTTGACTTTGCTCTGATTTTTCAAATTACCATGATGATGAGAATAAGTCTAGCTTGTTTTAATATTTATTGAAAGGACGAATTTTTGTCACCATGGTTACAAATTGTTTGCATTTATTGAAGGCTTATCTTAGCAAATTTTAATTTTAAAAAGGGGGTACAATTATGTTTTTTCAGGATGACTTAAAAAGCAAAACTTCATTGAAATACAAAATTTCCAGATGACTAATCCCTATCATTTAAGATTGATAAGGGAAAAAATTACACCATAATACACTGTAAATTAATTCTTTATGCTAAGTATATGGGTGAAAGTTTGCTGTAATAACCAGATCTTTGTTACCACATCCTAATGACTGTTTATTTTTTTATGGATATACCCAGGGGCAGACGGGCCAGGTCGGCTAGTCGGGGATCCCCGACAGGGCCAACCGCTGAGTGGGCCACTTCAAGCCATTTTGTTTTTATTGAACTCAATACATTTAAATTCACACCTAACATTTTTTAAAGTGTCATTAAAAAATAAATAAAAACATGTAATTCGTTTAATCTATGTGGAAAAAGGGTTTGGAAACAGGTTTATTTTTTTTCCACCTTAAGCACGGACCAAAGTAAATAGCTGAGGTTCACCACGTACGAATGCTTTCCTATCTTTCTCTGTAGTTTTTAGAGCTCTGGGGATCATGGATCCCACATTGAGGAAACGGGAGGGGGCCAGAGAAATTGAAGTCTGATGCGGCCTGGAAAAGAGCCCGGGACGAAAAAAGCGCGTTAAAAACTCATATTTGTACATCGATTAACAAAAACTGAAGGGGCCTGCACCATGAGACAAAGCAGCCCCGGCACTGCTACAAAGTGTGGGTCATGATTTGGGGTGTTGATACATGAGCAATAGCAGGGACATACATGGGGGGGGAGAAGGGACAGCTTTTGACCCGGTTCCGAGCCTGAAGATTTTTTTAATGAGGGGTGAAATATATGTAGGGACGTAGGGGTAAACAAGATAGGGGAGGGCCCGCAAAAGTCATTTGTGACGTGCCCTAAAATTTCTGTGCACGCCCCTGGTATTCACTGGTTGTGACAGATTCAACTAAATGCTGTCAGTTGACAAGATATTCCACTGGTCTATTGTAAATTATTGCTGTATGAGTATTTTCATCTCCGAATGACAACGATAAACTGAATCTGAAACAGGACAAAATTTCGACTTCGAGAAAACTCCTGAACACAGGCGGATTTAGGATTGAGTTCTGGGGGGCTGGGGAGGGCAAGGTTTCTTTTTTTTTTTTTTTCTTTGAGCTACATTAGTTGAGGGATAATTTATCAAAAGGGAACATGTCCAATTTTTAGAAATATTCTTTTTATGATGTTTTCTAAATCTTTCAGACGACCTTTATCAAATCACTTACTCTCAAGAAGTCCAACCGTAGAAAATCCTATTTTATTTAAGGGTAAAGTGTTTCTTTTGATCAAAAGGTAACAAATCCATCCTCTGCACGTTTTATTTCGAACAAAAGGGGACATATCCTGAAAGAATCTGTAGTACGAAGGCTTTTAGGTCCAAAGGAACACATGTCCAAAATCAAATTTTAATCCACTACTTTTAGGTTCATGTACTTCGATAAGAGAATATGAGAAGGTGAAATATTAGAGTTTTGATGAAATTGGAATTTTCAACAAAAGGGCACATATCCAAAATTAAGATGACGATACTCCTTGTTTTTTTTACACAAACATTTCTTACTTTGGCCCATGATTTGGTGCTCAATTCTGTACCCAGAGAAGTTGATAAAACTATTTTGCTCTTACCTTAATTCATTTTTCTCACCTCCTGAACATTTTTGGAAAATGGATATGTTTCCTTTTGATAAATTAGTCCTCAGTTGTAATCAGGGCTAGATTTATACTTAACAGGGTACCTAAAGTATTTCAGATATGAGGTCCCTTTGCAGTCTAAAAGTCACCAACGATACTAGTCTTAAGTCTACAATTTCGGACTTTGATGCAAGAACCAGAGTTCAGTCCAAACTTTTTTTTTAAATTCATTTTGTGTGTGGCTGATAGTATAGAAGTTCCGATTGGTGCTACAACGGGACACAAATGTAAGATCACACCTCTGCTTTCTAGTAAATAACGTGGGAAAGATATTATCCTTTTTACCGGACACTGAGTTATTTGTTGGTCTTACCAAAAATGAGTGAGTTTGGACTTACTTACTTCTTAGTTCTTGCATCAAGGGCCCTCAATTGCCTTTTTCAGATTTAAATATCGAAAAATTGTCAAAGTCTTTGAACCTTCGCCATTCCCTTAAAGTCACTAAAGATAGCCTAAAATTTCCCTTTTTGAAATTTTCGTAGGAGAGTTCCGTAACCCTTTTATAAGCAATATAGCCAAAAATTGATTTCAGTTTCAGAAAAAAAATGCCCTGAGGGAACCAGTGTTTCCCCCAGACCAAAAAAAGGGGCATTGCGCTTTCAGATAAAAGGATACTGTTCAGAGAAGTTTTGTAAAACGCAAATGGTGCTTCTTTTACTTTTTGGTTTTCTAGGTACGTACAATGTTCAAGTATTTTTGATTGTAATTATTTTTAAAATATTGAAAAGCTTTTTGATGTTTAGTTTTAAAAGTAATGCAAAAAATATTCAGATATATTCTAACCAGATTCTTGTGGATAAGTTATTGAAACGAAAGAGTGACGTTTCAAGGGCAGGCTTATTTGAATCTTTATCTTTTGAAAAGAAAATTAGCTTTTGTGCAGTTTTGTCTTAACTTTTAAGGGGCAAGGAGGATTGATCATGTTAAGGCTCAAAAGTTAGCTTAAAAGCGGAAGGGCACAGCGTCCTCCTAAAAAAATTGCGGGGGTGGGGGAAACTCTCAAGAAAACTGTCCCTTTTCTTTTTAATGTTTTCAAACAGATTATAAGATTATGTTTTTAAAATTTCAATGTCAAAAAATTAAGAGAGTCGCCGAATTCCCAATAGTAACTAAATGCAGTTTAAAACTGAGTCGAGTATCTTCAGTTTATAAATGCTTCCAAATGAGATCACTGAACCTCCTCCTCTCTCAAGCTTCACCAATGATAGTTTTTCGTTTTTCAATAGTTCAAAGTCGAAACGTTTCCGTATAGAGCTCCCGATGCTTCCCTGTTCCATTAAGTTTACCAAGGGTAACCTAAAATTGCATTTCTAGAACTTTCCATTTCTAAGAATTTCTGGGAAGAGCTCTCGAAATTCTATTGTAAACAAAGATAGCCAAAAATTGACTTAAATTTTGAAAACAAAAAAAAAGATAAGAAAACAAAATCGTGGGGGAACCCTTTTTCCTGTTTTCAACGTTACCGAAAATTGCAAAATTACGCTTTTTGACGTCAACTTTGAAAGTATTGCTTGGAAGGGAACTAGAGCCCCTTCTCCCGATTCTTTTTTCCTTATGCCTATGCAGATCAACCAATTTCGATAAATTTCCGGAAGAATTTACCTGATTCCTTTCTTTCCTCGAGTCCTTCCTATGTTGTCAGTATAGAAGCCTAAAGATGTCCTTTTCAGAATTATAACCATTAGTATCCTTTAAAGGTACATAAAAAATGTGTCAGTGTTAGCTTTATTTTACGTTTTACAATTTTCCTTTTTTAGAACTTTAAAACTTGATTTAGAAACGTAAAGGAAAATAGGAACTATGCGGTAGTTTAATGTCTTTGCTCAGCTCGGAAGAATCGAGATCCGGTACTGGTTAACTCAACTTTTTTAATTTACAGAGGTGGGCTAAAATAATTCTTTTGCCAATTGGGCCAAAGTCAGCCAGTCCGCCCCTGGATATACCTTGTATTACCTATTCTAGAATATCACCAGTCATAATATGACGATTAAAATTTCTTGGCAATTTCCATTCCATTCTATTTGTAGAAACAAAAAAGTCAATGAGTGGGGTCCCGTTGCGAAATCATAATTTATATTCAAGATGTAAAAACTGAAATGAATTTTTTTGCAATTAAAATTTTTTCTAGTGCAACAAAATATAAAAAACGCACTTTAATCTATGCTAAAATGCGGCATGGTATATTGAAAACCTTAAATTTTTCTAAAAGATCTTTGACTACCTTGAAATTTCAGTGAACTAAACTTATTTCTAAACAAATTATTTAGACATGTTAATGCATTGAAGTTCTAAGTTTGATTAATATCTTATTTTGTGTGTGTTTGTGCGTAAATTTACACATTTAGGATTCTTTTAACCAAAAATAATGCTTATGTTGGCAATAAAATTGGTATTACTTTATAAAACCTTGAGTTAGTAGTTCTTATATTTTACATTTGATTTCAAACTCTTAGGGGCTACAAAAAAGAAGTTAGTAAAATCTAAAAGCATGGAAAATTGTGTCCTACATATGAAATGCATACAGAATTTGTATAAAAAGTAACCAGACTGATGCTTAGGTAAAACGTTTGTAAACTGGTTGTTGGTGCTCTAGTGGTGGTGGGGGATCGAGGGAAGGGGAGCGGACCCGAGTCAATTGCCTCCAAACACTTGGAGGGTTACTATTTTACGAGAGAGCAGTGCTTGTTTAGTGATCTCGTCAGAGTGAAAATGAAGCGTATCATCGAGCTACATGTTAACATCAAATTTTGTGTCAAACTCAAGAAAACGCCTACGGAAACTCATCAAACGATCAATAAGGTTTACGGTGAGGAAGCTTTATCCAGAACTCAAGTCTTCCAGTGACACAAGAATTTCCGAGAAGGCTGCGATGACGTCCACGACGAACAACCAGCCACACAGACCCAAATGTGCAAAAAGTGCGTGATCTGTTGAACACTGACCGTCGTCTGAGCATCCGAGTAATCGCAGAAGAGGTCAGGATCGATAAGATGACCGATCACGACATAGTTAAGAACAATCTGGGTATGAGGAAGATCTGTGCAAAGCTGGTGCCAAAACACCTGATGGATGAGCAAAAGAAGCGAAGTGTGCCAGATACGGTACCACCGGACTTCTTCCTATTCCCCCCTTCCTATTCCTAAAGGGGCTGTGGTTAGGGACTCTGAAAGTCGTTCAACTCACTACGACGAGGGCTCTAGAAGCGTTACGGGTTGCCCACTTCCAGGGGGCGATCAGGGACTGGAAAATCCGGTACCAAAGGGCTATCAACTTCCATGGGGACAACTTCGAAGATTTCTAGAGAAAAAGTGTAGAAATTTTGCCAATAAGTATGTTTTCTAAGCTCAGTCCAGTTACTTTTTATACAAACCCTGTATTTCCATAGTGTGCTATACTGAAAATGGAGATTTTGAGTCGAATAAATTGAAAGTACATTGCGAAAAAATTAGTGCATGCAGTTAAAATCTTACACATTGAAGTACCATGAATACAGTACTTTGGCCCACATTCTGGAATTTGTTTTCATCTTTTCTGAATAGTTTTGCTACCATTATTCCTATTACTAAGCTCTTAATTTAATTTTTGAATAGTCATCATTTTTTTCAAAGTATTACTACCTTTTTTAATTGTTTTTATTTGGGCCAATGGTACCTTTGTGTTTGAGTTACTTTGGCCCAAGATGGTTTTTCCTATTTAAAGTCTATATAAGTAACTAGAACCATAGGAAAACTTGTGTTCATTAGGAAATACTTTTTATTGAAAAAAATTACACTTTGCATGAAGTTTGAATCACACATATGGGTCATTCTTCAGAAAATGTAACTTTTGAACGCAAATATTTTTCAATTTCGAAATCTTTTGTTTTCTTTTTTTGTTCATTCTTACACGAAAGTGTTACCTACTAGAAGTAACCATAAATAATGGCCCAGCTAAGTTCCAATTATTTTACTCATAAAGAAAAAAAATTAAAAAATGCCTTGTTCATGGAAATTTTAAAAAAAGAAAAAACTTTAATGTTTAAAAATCAAGGCCAATTTAATATCAAAGTAGTAAGTTTGTTAATTGTGCAAACAATGAGCTATTTTAATTATTGGTGGGAATCTAATACAGTGAAGCACCGTTTATAAGTTTTTGAAGGGACTGTATGAAAAGAGTGAACAAATGAAAAAACGTATAATAGGGATAGGTTAAGGTGTGTTACTCTGCAGGCAGGGCCGCTCCAAGCTTGATCAGCGCCGTCGTGCCAATGTCTTTTGAGCGCCTTTATGCAGTGGCAAAATATATTTAACTCCTGGGGTCAGGTTTTGTAGACAAATGTAGTATGGAAAAAAATACGTTTGGCAATTTATTTTTAAAAAAAATTATTTTAAAAAAAATCTGTAAATTTTCAATTTTGGAACACAGTGTACGTTTTTAGTTCATATCTCGAAGTTATTTCGAATACGGGTGGATGTAAGGGAGGGGCGATTGAAATTGACTTTTGGAATCTGACTTTTTCATTTAGAAACCTTGCATTGAGCTGCTGTTGAAAAAGAGATTGCCAGTTTCAGTTAATCAAAAAGCAGTTTAGCCCAACAACTAAAAAAATTCTGGGAATGTTATCGTATAATTATTAAAGTAATAATTATTGCTTGCTAGTATGCAGCTTAACTATCTAAGATTTGATATACAGTCGATTTCCGCTACAACGCGATTCAACTTACGCGAAATGGATTAACAAGATTTTTTCACCAGTAAACAATTTTAGACCTAACGCGAATTCCTCGCTCGCAACACAAAAATTTTCAGATGGGATTCATGATGTGAAATTATCGGCTTTGTTATTGGCTACTAGAAATATGTTTTCTGTGAATGGACCTTCATCGCTTTAGCATCACTGACAGCATAAATTCCCACACCGTACAAGTCTGAACATAGCTTTGTCTGTGTATACAAAACACTACTCTGCATTTACCACATTTTTTTCATTCTAAATGCGAAAATTGATGAAATATAATGATACCTAAGAGCAGTGTTCCATCTAAAGTTTGTGAAGACAGAAGGAAAAAGAACAAGTTTCTGACAATTAAAGAAAAGAGCTAAAGGTTTTAGATGTTCTTGAACAACTGAAAAACGCGTCGAAGGTAGCACGAGAATTAGGTGTGAGTGAGTCTTCCATTTGTACAACTAAAAGTCAAGAAAAGGAAATCCGTAAAAGTTCGCAGAGTATTTTTTGCAAGCAAAAAACAAAAATTATGAAAATGAAAGCTGCTCTCGTATCGAGAATTAAAGAAACCAGGAAGAGGGGTGTTGCCATAGATGGAAATGTTATAAAGCGAATTTAGAAATATATTGGAATAATAGTTCGATCACGCAGCATAAATCCATCTACATCTTTATTTTTTGAAGTTACAAATATAATTACTGGCCTTACTGCACAGTATTATTATAGTACATCATTTCATTATTACTACATACTGTACCTACCGGACTGGTTTATTTTATGTCTCTCTTTCCCGTTGTTCACTGATAGTGAGCATCGTAACAGTATTTTTATGTTGATTAAAACAGCTTTTTTAAAAATACAAATAAAAATTCAGTTATTTATGTAAGAAACGGTAATGTATAACTAAGGAATGATTTAAAACAGTTTATAAGGTGCTGTAACCAAGTGTCTAAAATAATTAGGTATGTTTATAAAAAAATTTGCACATACTATTTTCCACAACGCGAAATTTCGACTAACGCGAGGAGATTTGGAACGCATCCCTCGCATAACTTGATATTCGACTATACTGACCAGAAAGCAAGATGTCTATTTCAGGACTTCATATTGATCAATATTTAGTTTGTTTCTCAAGAAAATGTTTCAAAATATAGAAAATTATGAAAATATCCACTTTACCGAGATAGGCCCGGTTTGATGAACTCTGCCTTTGGTATACTGATGCGTTTTTGGAAAAATAAAATATTTTAAGTATCAAAGTTATATATAACACCGCTCTATATATATATATATATATATATATATATATATATATATATATATATATATATATATATATATATATATATCCGAGGACTGCAGTGCAAACTGGTAGCAGTTTGTTTGGCACTCATGGCTTCCTTAAGAGGTTTTTCCATCTCCAGCTCAGTCACTTTCCTATGCCGGACTGATGAGTGCTAATAAGCACAAAACTGCAGTCCTTGGCTGGAAATGACTGAGCTGGTGGTGTATTTCATGTATTTCTGCCTTAGCCCTGGCTAATGCGCTGATAACGTACTGAATTATTCATAGTGTTATGCCTGTCAAAATAAGACAACAGAGTATCGAATAGATTTCTAAATTGAAGTAGATGGTATTTCCCCTTAAAATCTGAAACTAAAATCATTTCTGGTAAAGTCTAAAATTTTAAAACACGGAACCATTACAAAAGGCTTTGAGTTTAAGATCCAAAACAAATACATAGTACATGAAACAGTGGAATTACAAAGAATTAAAAATCAGAAAAAGACTAGGATTGCACAAATTATAATACAAGATATTCACCGCAAGAACCTCAAGGGCTCTTGTGCCATAAAAATCCAATAAACCAACCAACCAATCACTGCAAGAACCAAAATGGGGATAAGCAAATTTCTTGCTGCTCGTACGCTCAACCTTGTGTGATATAGACATATCGAATTAGCATTTACGGCTCCACATTAAGAAGGAAAATGTTAAAGCATGCATTATCTGAAATCACTTGTTTTCAGTGTAAAAGATAGCGCTTTTGAATAGCATGTTTAAACGCAGCAAGTCCATAATTTGTCCTTTTAGATTTTCAGCGAGGCGGATTAATTGTTTCAATGAACAGTATAATTTCACTGCTTCCATTAGATGCAATGAAGAATTCCGATTCACTTTTCGGTTAGAGTTTATTTTCTCTTCATTTGAAGCATTTTTGATCGGTAGAGCTCGGCGCCTTTTTTGGCTCTGGTGCCGTCGTGCTTCGCACGACCTTGCACATAGGGGCGGCGCGGTCCTGACTGCAGGGACGAATTTAAGAAACGTATAATTGATAAAAATGTATAAAAGAGAAACGTATATATGGTGCTTCACTGTATTAAGCTCTTTTAATTAAAGTATGGCTTAATTAGTAGTTACCCTTTTAGTTTAAATGTGTGTTAAAAATAGTATTTAGTAAATTTAACTTTGGTAGAATGCCTATTATTGATGTACTTCCCCTCAATCATTTATTTTCACCTCAAAAATAATGACATTGATAAGTTCTGTCATGGAGGTGAGGAATTTTCCATTGATATCAGCTTAATGGATACATTTTTCAGAGAAATATTTTTTTCTTCGTTGCTACAATCTGCACATGTTAAGCGTTTGAAAACATGTTCACTTTTTTTTTACATTAATTTACATTTCTGAAATTCAAGTTCACAGCGGTGAGAAGTCACAATAACCATGCTTAGTTTTTAAAACAGAATCTATCTTCTTGTTTTTCGACAAAAATCTTGCAACTTCTTTATGACAAAAAATAAAGAAGGGAGCTTCCCTTGTATCATGAAAATAAAATTTGATGTCATTACTGCCACGCGTTAATGAGGAATGGCATTTTGTGTTTAGGTAACGGAGGTGAGAATTCATCATGTGACATGATTCCTTATCCTAATAGAACGAACTAAAACAAGATACAGTCGGATCCCTCTGCAACGACGATCCAACTTACGTGAAATGACTATAACGCGAGTTTTAGTAATGAATTTTTTTATTGCTGACGCAAATTGCTCGCTTGAAACCTGGAATTTTTTGGAAAGGAGTCGAGTGGGCTTTGTTGACACTAAATATTGGTTTTATGAATGGACTTTAATCCCTTTAACATCACTGGAAGCGGAAGTTCACACACAGTATTAGTCTAAACCTAAGCAACGCTTTGCTTTATTTTATGCAAATAACCGTGCCGATTCTTAATGTTTTTTTTCCTTCTATATATGAAAATTGATAAAATAGAATATCTCTCAAACGCGCTTTTTCGTCTAAAGTTGGCGAAAGTGGAAAGAAAATGAGAAAGTTTCTGACCATTAAAGAAAATGTCAAGATTCTCGATATGCTTGCACAATTAAAAAGTGGATCAAAGGTAGCACGGCAATCAAGTTTGAGTGAATCTTCAATACATGCAATTAAAATTCAAGAAAAGGAAATCCGTCAAAGTTCAGAACTTAGTTTTAATACTGAAGCTCGCAGAGTAGTGTCTGAGCGAAATACAAACATAATAATAGAAATTGCTCTTTCATTGTGTCTTAAAGAGACCAGAAAGAGGGGTGTTCCCACACTGCATAAACTATCATCTTCATTCTTTTAAAAATTATAATTAAGTTTAATGCAGTATCTGCTATTATAACGCAGTAATGTTCTTAATGTAAGTACCATACTGTTTTAATTCATGCTTCTCATTGATCATTGATTTTGTGCTTCGTAGCAGTAATTCATATTAAATTGTAACGCTTTAAAACTTAATTATTTAACACTTTTTTAATGCTAAAATGCAGTAAAAAATCATTTCTTTATAAAGAGATATGGTAATATATAGTTAAGAAATGGTTTAAGGCAATTTAAGGGGTGTTAAGACGTCTGAAATAATTAGGTATGCTTATAAAAAATTTCTAAACATACGTTGTTCCACGACGCGAAATTTCGACTTGTGCGAGGGGCTTGGAATGCATCCCTCGCGTAAGACGGGATTCGACTGTATTAAAAAATTAAATATACTTAAAAGTTAGTATTTGAGACACTTGTGAAAGGGATAATCAATAAATAAATACATACTTTTAATTAAACAAGTTATTAAGCAACATAAACAGTCACACAAGATGTGATGAGAATTCACATGTTGTGAACCAAAAATATACTAAAATAAAAATTATTATTAAAAAAACATTGGCAGGTTTAAATAGATATATTTTTGATGAAATTAAAAAGTATTGTTAAATGAATTGTTCCTTTAAGTGTTTACGGTAAGAGGCATGTGACAAAAAAGTTACACTTTTTGAAGAATGACCCATATTTGTTTTAAGGAAATTAAATTTGACAAAAAATAAATAGGCGTAGTTATTGTCTCACAAATCTCTTCAATATCGTAAAAAATTATTCTTTCACAATTCCACATGTATTTTCAACTCTCTACATGACGTTCAAGTAAAACATTAAATAATGTGAAATATTCTTCTCAAGTTTGATTTTTATTTTATTCCTAAACAGGTAACTCATACAGATAATCATGTGATATCCCGTTCTCGTGCCATGTGTGATATGTTGAATATTCCGTATTTTCGTTTAAACCCACAGTTGACGCAAGACGTCGCTTTGGATGCAACAGACACAAAAGTTCTAGTCAAAATGCTTTGGGAAACCACAGCTTATGTTCGAAACTTAGGTGAAAAACTTGTACAGTTAAAAAGTTTGCTGGTGCCTTAAAGTGTAAAATTTATATAAAAAATCTAATTTATATTTTATTATATTGTTATTTATGAAAAACTATTTTACATTTTAAACTTTTATAATTGAGCTTCATGTGAATTACTTTGTTTTTGAATATATCAAATAAATAATTTATCCAATGTTCACAAGTTTATGTTCCTAAACTTACATGAAAGCAGTAAAATCTAGTCTGACAAAACATTACCTTTTTATAAGAATTTTACAAGCAATTTAATATGGCATTATTATTATTACAAGCAATATACTGCACACTTTTAAAATATAAAAATGTTTTTTCACTTAAATTTTTATATATCTTTAAACGAAAAAAAGAAATGTTTTTTTTCCAAAATAGCTCGTAATAATCAAAGTTTTTCTATTGCATTTTTTGGCAAGAATGTTTTAAACATATATACATTTCTGATTTTAAGACCAAAATATAAATATGCCACTATCTTGATAAACTCTAGTAGCTCAGCCTTGTCAGGCTTTAAAAACGTCACATTTAACTTTTAGCCAATGTAGATGAGACTAATTTAGGTTGACTGCACACTTTTAAAATATAAAAATGTTTTTTCACTTAAATTTTTATATATCTTTAAACGAAAAAAAGAAATGTTTTTTTTCCAAAATAGCTCGTAATAATCAAAGTTTTTCTATTGCATTTTTTGGCAAGAATGTTTTAAACATATATACATTTCTGAGTTTTCCCTAAGATATAATAACAGTTCAGGGTGGCAACAGGAGTGGCGAAAAAAAGTTCCCTGACTTTTCCCTGATTTCCCCAATTAAGTTCACTGAATTTCCCTGATTTACGTTGCCATGGATAATGGTTTTCTTCCTTTACCCTACCTGAAAACCATTGCATATTAAATAAAATGCAGTGTTTAAAAAGTTTTAAGCTGTTAATTAAAAAAATATATTTTGAAAATAAGCTTCTTTTTTTTTATAGTAAAAATAGTATATTAAATTATCTACGGAGAAATATTATAGGAAATCTAAAATAAATACTATACTTCCAGTAACCTGTTAACATAAGAATTCTAAGAAATTATTAAAACCACTCTTAAAGACACATCTAATCATGATAAAACTGAAAAAGTTTTTTTGGAAATAATTTTGAACTGAATTTTCAAGCAGCATAATTGTTGCTGCGAGAATAACAAGTAATTGTGAAAGTATAGAAGTAATGCATTACTTAGTATTATTTTACTTACACAAATAATTCACATATTTATGTAAAACAAATTGGAACCTTTAAACAACCAGTCATATTGAGCTATTCTCTAATCAAGAACTTAGGTTTTAATGAAGGAATACAGCATTTTAACTATTAAAAAATAGTAAAAATATTTACTTATGTACACAGCTCAATTTCAAATGATCTTATTATTAGTCAAAAAATCTTTTGTAACAAACAACAGTGAAATGTAAAAAAAAAACAATAATTAATTTCAAAATTTATAGTATATAACTTGGTTTTAAAATAAAAGAATTTTAAAGTCGAAAAAAAAACCCCTTCGTATAATCTAAAGCGACAGCGAATAATAAGATGGCAAAAACCAAAGTTGATTTTCATTTAACATTCAATTTTAGCAATTAAATTGAAAACGCCAAGTAAAATACCTTTTAAGCTCTTAGCAGTATCAATTAAAAAAAAAAGATTTTTTCTTGAAATCATGATTACAGTATGCTAGCTACTTCAAGAAAATGAATAAAGGCAATGGAGCAAAGTCTTTAATGGCGGCTTCCTCTTTGTCTGCAGGATTGTTTATTTTAGGTAGCATGGAACGCCTGGCAGAAAAATTCAAACTACATAAAATAAACAACTTTACTGACACAGAAGCTTAGGAAGTTCATCCTGTGATTAATAACTTAAGATTCAATAATTTGACCTTAAGGGGGAAAAAAATGCACCAACATGTGTCAGTGTATAATCACACCCCACTAATTTTACTTTTTTTAACAAATAATTGGCGGAAAGTGCATTGGAAAAAAGGGTATTTAATTTTGCAAAGCAAAAAAAAAAAATCTTTGATCAATTTTCCTGAATTTTTATTATTTTTTCAAAATTCCCTGACATTTCCCTGATTTTTCACTGATCAATAAAGTTCACTGACTTTTCCCTGATCTGTCGCCACCCTGCAGTTTTATGTAATCATTTTATGTAGCCCTTCTATGGGGAGTCACTGTGACGGCATGTTTTTAAGATTTTTTGTGTTTTTTTTCCCCCGAGTACATAAGTCCCAACATTTCCAAGTCTTTTGTCCCACATCTTCGAATGAAGTAAATGTTGTTTAAATATGGAATACATTTTAAAAGTTCTTACTGCTAATTATTTTTAGTATTTATTTACTTCAATATGAAGTTTGGCTCTCTCAACCCCTCTCCCAAATAAATATGACATATGAAAATAAAAGTTTTACCCAAGATACAATATTCTGCTAAAAAAGTTGTAATAACTGTAACAATTATTTTGATTGCATGAGTGCCATGTGGATACTTTCTTTTTTCTTACTGTACATTTAAAAAGCTTTGCTGCATTCAAATTCTTGTATGTTTGAAAAAAGTTATTATTAACAGTTTCACATTTAATTTATTATTATTATGTAGTATTTTTTAACAGTTTATCATTCTTCTAAATGACTATATTGTTACCATACAATATACAACACAACTATTATTCGGTAACCATTTGACTGAAGGATTGTTTTACCCTTAGAAACCAGTTTTTTATCAAGTAATGTTACACATTACACTTTTTACAAAACACTTTGTTGTGTAAAGGTGCTACTTTTTGAGAAGAAAATATTCATTGCAAAAAATGTTATTAATGTTTACTTGACAAGAAGCCTGTTATATAATATGAGGGGGAAAAAATAGAAATTATCAAAATCTGAATTTCTTCAATTTTTCTGATCAGGGGCTAATGTTAAAGCTGTCTCCGCTATTCATCATGCTTCAAGTTTTTACAACCAGCTTCAAAGGGAAAAAAACGCAGAAATAGGTGAACTTACCTCCGGGAACAAGCCCCACTTGCTCCCTTCAGTTTCAGCATTGCCTATAATCTTCTTTTTTTGATAACAAAAAAGTCAAATGTGCATGCGGTTTTAGTTTTTGCAAAAAAATCGTGAAAATTCTATTGCGAAACAACTTCTTGGAAAGTTTGATGCTGTATTTCTGAATTTTTTTTTAATGCACTAGGGGTCCTTGCACACCGCTCGCTAACGCTCACCAACCCCCGAAGATTGCTTCACAATCTTATTTGATTCGCAAAGATTTAAACTGTCAGTTAAAAAGAAACAGATTAAAAACGCATTATGAGCTCCTTTTGAATCAAAAAGCACCCCTTCCCCGGGTTTCAAAATAACTTGCACCAACTTGCAGAGCCATAAGGTTTAAGGGGCTCCTGAGCATTGCAAAACTGCAGTTCTGTATATTCATGGTCTCAGTAATATATTATTCTCTTTAGCTCGGGATTTGAATTGAGCCTAAGATTTTCCGTTAAAATCGAAACACTTAAAAATTTGTGAATAAAGGAAAGAAGAAATATGCGAATCCAAAAGACGTAACTATGGCAACGCCAAATAAAACATCAATGATTTTAATGGAGATGAGGATTATTCAAACTTTATTTTTAAAGGCTTGTAACTTTTTTACTTGGAGGTAGCTCAGTTTTTCGACTATAGGTCGAGGTAGATCTGGAGTAAAAAAAGCTGCTCTTTTCAGTGGTGTCAAAAAGAAAATTGTAGGACAATTCCTTCGCTTTTTACTGATAGATTTAATGAAGAAAGTAGTGCTTAAATTTTAGCTAAGCCTAAAAAGGTTCGAGCTAAAAATGTAAATAACTCCCACCTTATTTAAGTTAGAGCATTGAAACAAATTGCTTAGAACGCGGAAAATTCTACCTTTTCCAATGATATATAATATTAATATGTGCAAGTAATTTTTCACCCCTTCAATAGGCAATTCACTCAAAATTTGAGCTTAAAACATTAACTACAAAAAAAAAACTAATTTGAATTAAAAAAAATAAAACCCCAGCACCCAGGTGCACACTCCCGGGCCTTGAAGTAATTTTGTACAACATTTCAAGGCTGTAGGTGCTATGGGGACTCGTGTACGCACATCCGCCACAGACATCCTTCCAGAATTTCTTTGAAACCTTACTTTTATGTACTATAAAGAGATTACCAAGTATATTTTAGTTACATTTAAAAATGTTACATTTAAGTAATTGCCCAAACTATTAATTAGTGCAATCACCAGTTTGGCTATTATTAAAGGTTAATAGCCCAAACTGGTGATTGCACTAATTGTTTTGCTAAGTGTTGTATCAAGTTATCTTTAAAATGACAAAAATGTGTTACAGCTTAGTGCCACCAGTTTTTAATGCTGAAACTGCATTCCAATCTTTTTTTCCTTTCCTCTAATATATAGCTTTTAGTTTTGAGAACTTTGTGTGACCTTTTTCAAACATCAGAAATAAAGATAGAAGAAAGAAGGAGGATGACCCTACACAGTGAAGCAAATTAAAAGCCCCATGAAACCACTTGGAAAAAGTGGGCACATTTTTTTAATGACTAATATTAATTCATGAAGATATGTTACTTTTGCTTGTTTTTCATTTTTAGCTCCCTTTTATGGTTGAATTGAAAATGTTTTTCAAAAAACTTTTCTTAATACGTCCAAACTGTTCAAAAGTTTAAAAATATGCACCAAAGTTTGGTTCATACTCAAGAAAAAAAAAATTACTCTGCTAAACACTGGTGAAAAAAATAACAGAAAAATACAAAAATAATTTATTAATATAGTTTTAAATTATGAATGAGTGTAACAACATTTTGACAGGACAAACTAAAATTCACTTTTAATTGGAAAAAGGGCACAAGCACAAAGCTCCACCTACCTCCCTTATCCTTAAAATAGCTGTCTAGATTTTTTTAACTATGAGATTACAATTCTGAGATGCGTAAAATTACCTTTCCATTTACTCAAATAATATGAAAGATAATGCTTAAAAATTTATCAAAAAGTGGTATTAAGTTGGTGCACTTGACAGTATATGATATTATAAGCTGGAACTGTACAAGTAATTCAAAGCCTTTTTGCCTGGTGTGTAGGTACAGAACTTTTTTGCAATCATTAATTTTGTTTAATTTTTTTATCTTGAAAATACTATGTTGCTTTTTTTTTTTTTTTTTAAAGAAAAATGCAATTTTTATTTTGTAGGAACACTGCAATATAATTCTTATACGATCAACATTATTTCCATTGATTTCCAAACTTTACGATTGTTTCATGTAATTGTTTTGCATATTGCCAGTTGGAATTATTTTAAAAATTTGTCGTTTTATTCAATAACTTAACCCTTTATGTTGCATGCAGTCCGACATTAAAAATTTGCCATTGTGGTTCATGTTGGGCAGTGTAGACAAGTGTTTACACTGCTACATAATTTTTGTGAACTTGAAACAGTTTCTCTGAACACGTTCCTAGGATGCTTGTAGGGCTTATAGTAATCTCCAGTTACGTTGTATAATCTCTCTGTAAGAAAAAACTTTAAAAAAAAACACCTCAATGGGTAAATTCTGTTCAAAAACCCAGAAATGCATTGCAGGGTAAACCATGCTCTGGACAAATAGAAATTTTAAATGTTTTGTATACACACAGCCATAACAATCCATTGAAAGACCTCAAAAGACTGTCAGCTTCAAGCAGTTAGATAACTAATTCTCTGATTTCATTTTTCTTTGATCTTTTCCAACTGAATTCAGCCCATTGGCAGAAAAAAAAGAGACATAAGTTAAAAAAATTAGATTTAGAAAAGATATTTTAAAAGTTTAGCCTTGATGCATTGCAATAAAATTAAACTAAATGCAAAAGTATATTGTGCCAGAATCATTTAATTCAATTTATTCATATGCAGCCTGAATATATTGCTGTTAGGAAGATTCAAATAATAATTTGAGCATTTCTTGGTAAATATTTTTCATAAATACAGTTGGCTCTCTGTTTAACAACTTTCAAGGGACCACAAAAAATTGTCCTTAAATAGAATGCTTTTAACACTATAGTGGACCATCTGGGACCGTGAAATGCGGTGGTTAAATAGAGAAAGTCGTTAAATAGAGCGTCATTAAACAGAGAGCCAACTGTATTTTCAAATATAATTTTTTACTAAATAAACTTGATCTCAATTTTAAATACCACTTAGACATTTAAAATATATATATATATTATTTTTAAAGCAACAAAATGATTCAATTCTCAATTAATAAACTAGGAAAAGTAATTCCATTATCAAAACAATTTTATGAAAGTTATTTTGCTTTTTTTGATTAAAGTTCCTATTTACTTTCAGCCACTGTTTCCTTCAACCAGTTATACAGTACAAAATTGGAAAAGATAATTGCACGAGTTTTAAGGCTATTAAAAAAACAAAATAAAAATGTTAGAATTTCATTAAAAAAAATTTTAAAAAATGCTACATGTTTCTGAGTTACAAAATTAACACCCTATTTGCAATTCAAATAAATAAAAGGAGGCACTGCAGTGTCTGACTCATATTGACTGAAAAAGGTAAAACCAAGATCAACCCACTTACGTAGGATATGGCCTAACCAAGAAGGTATCTGCCTTATCTGCTTAAAATTGGAATGTCTTACCCCTTTGGCATAAATCATTGCAAGATGGTGCATTCAAGCTACAGAACAACAAATAAAGTAGCTATTGAAGGTGTGTCTGACTTTTTTTTATTAAGTTATTTTTATTTTTTTATTTTTTTTAGCACAAAGTTTTGTAGGATATTTTCAAAATGTTCTTAATTCGGATTTTATTATTTTTTTTAATCTAATTTTCTGCTTTTATTTCCTGTGGATAAATTTAAAACTAGGCCTCATGATAACTCCAAGCCTAGGATGTCTCTAGGCATCAAAATGAACAATCTAAGGGTCATTTTTAATGAATCAAATATATGCATAGCAGGATATCAAGCAATCTTTATTAAATTGAAATGCTTAATTTATTTCTAGTAGCATATTTCCAAAAATTTGCATTAATATGCAGATTTTTTCCCCCGAAATTGATTATACTTCATACAATTTTGTCAACCTCGGGTTATCAATAAATTAGGGGGAGAAAGGCTTTGATGCAATCCGAAAGTTTAAGTGTAGAGTTTGAAGATTACGTTTATGAATCTAGGCTTCAAATCGGAATTTTTGGTCTCAAAATTATATAAGTGTATCATATTTTGTTTAAGCATAACATGTTTTTGTGCCTATTTCTGATTTGTGTTGCTCTCAAATAAACCATTGCTACTGAATTTTGGTTTCAGTTTCTTTAAGAGAGAATTCCCAAGTTTTTCCTTATGTTTTCTCTGTATGAGTAATTTCACTCTTCAAGCATAAACAGAAATATTTAATTGTATCCTTAAATGCTGCCAATGTTTTAAATTTAATGCAATTCTAATGAATACTAAGTTTTATTCTTTTCATAAGTTAAAAATTAGTTTTAATTCTTTTCTTGAGTTTAGAAATTTGTTAATTCATACTTAACTTATAAACAACTGATTATTTCCCTACATTTATTTATTTTCAAAAATGTTACTATGATCTTTTAGCATTTAGCAACTGCACTCACTATATGACCAAAAGTATTCGGACACTTTCCAAAATTTACATTTTTAAGGATTTTTCAAGAAATAAAAGACCAATTTCTGTGTAACTTTTGCCGCATAAAAGGTATGTTATAGCTGCATATCTGCCAACATCTTCTGGAAAAAAATCCAATAGATGATTGAGACACACAGCAATGACACATTTTTCATTGTTTTTCAGGGGAAAATAGACGCCTTTTACTACCCATCAAAGTATAATTAAATGTAAGTTCCTTGCATTACATACACAATTGAAAGAAATGCTCAAAATGAAGGGAAGGAATCTCCCGGAAAATCCAGTAGAGTTGGCAGGCATGTAGCTGTCATTTTCCATTAAGAGTTACATCGCCCATGCATTTAGGGGACCCACAACAAATTGGGGAAAACAAAAATGTTTTTTGATCATCGTTCATCGTAAACAGCTGAGAATAAGCTGTAAATTTCAGAAATTAGTTAGCTTACTATGTACAATTATGTTACATACTTTCAAGAAAGTATCACTGATATTCACGAAGATTTGAGCATTTCTTTCAAAACTATGAATTTTATTTGAAGGTTTTTGGCCCATAACACACAAAGTTTTCCATCAAAGCTTACCAAACTTTCAGAAAACTCAACAGCATACAAGAAAAGTATAATACTGAAATTTGAAGTTGAAATTTTGATAAGATATGGACATTCAAAGGAATTAATTTTTCACTGTGCATGGGGGAAAGATAGCAATTTATAACTTTCATAATCCAAACCCCAACTAGATTCTACAACTCATAATAAAATTTCAGTTCAATATCTGAAGAATTCATAAAGTTACCAGCAAAATAACAAGCTGAATTTGAATAGATCTTGGCTAGGCGTCGACTCATTAGGGGTAGTTCGCAAGTTTGCAACTTTTGCTTGTAATCGTTCAGTGTGATTCATGATAAAAAGGTTATTTGCAAACGATCCCTGATGATTGGTAGTCTGCCCAAGAGTTATTCAAATTCAACTTATTAGAACGCTGATAATTTTTTGAATTTTTAAGATATTGAACTGAAATTTTATTATCAGTTGGAAAATCTAATTGGGGTTAAGATTATGGAAGTTATAAAAGTAGATATTCAGTGATAGTCAATAATGCTAACAAAATTTCTCCAGTTGCATGCTGTATCACTTGGAATGTAATTGTTTTTAGAGTAATCGATTCCCATAATTCAACAAGTTGGGTAAATTAAACTGAATATTATTAGAACTATTATTTTTAATTAATCTAATCAATTTATCTATACACTGAAAAATCTGGAATTGTGAGTGATGTGTCAATCTCAACACATTTGAAAATCAATCTTTGCCATTTGCTCTTTAATTTCATTGAACACAGGGTTCGTACGAGTCATGGAAACCCTGGAAAGTCATGGGGGGGGGGAAAAACTACCGTATTTTCGGGAATAAGCGCCGCATCGTAATATATTCTCAAAGAAAAAAGTTTTTTAATGTATGCGCCGCACCCGGTGTAAGCGCCGCACCTTCCATAAGCGCGCACTCAGCATTAAACAACTTAAAAGCACAATCAGTAGTAAAGCAAGCTGGATCAAATGTAAATAAAAAATATTTTTTTATTTCTCGTTAGTATTTTTAAGTAACGATAAAGAAATATTTTTAAAAATCCCCATTTTTCACCTTTTGCCTTCAGCATCCCTCGATTGGTCATCACTTTCGATGGTTAATTTATCCGATTTCCAACGGCAAACGCTTCTCGTCAGTGCCAAACTCTGGCAGCAAAACGATTTCCAATTGCTTCTGCCTTTATAACCTTAAACTTAAAGGCTGCAGTATAACTTTTCAATTGCTAAGGAGCCATTTCAAAAGCAACTCTAAAAAAATTCGTAAAAAAAGATAAGCCAAGAACGCACGAACGGCAGCAAAAGATGCAACACGACGATGTGAGTGAATAATAAAATTAGAGCTAGGAGACAAGTTTCCCATTAGGTTGCTTGACCAAGCAACCTATTTTCGTGAGAGAGGTGGTAAATTCCCTTTACACACTGGACATTCATCCCTCTCTCTTACTAGTACTTTTGCTGCCTCCTCTCCCTGACCCCTTCGCTCCGACGCGATAAGGCTTGCTTGCCCACGTGTATCAACTCTCTTCAGCGAAACACGTGCAATCGCTGACTCACCTTCCCTCCCCCTCTTTGCTTTACTTGTCGCCCAAGGCCGAAGGATTTCCTGTCCCTTCGCTCCGACGCGATAAGACTTGCTCGCGCACGTGGATCAGCATTTCTTTCCTCAGTGAAACACGCGCAATCGCTGACTCACCTTCCCTCCCCCTCTTTGCTTTACTTGTCGCCTAAGGGCGTGTGGTGCCATCCTTAGCAGCATTTTCCGATTTTTTTTTAACTTGAGGGGAAAAAAACTGTATCTGCCGCACCCGTTATATGCGCCGAACCGGCAATTTGTTTACTTTTTTTCTTGTATGCGCCGCGGCGCTTATTCCCGAAAATACGGTAATTTCAGACCTGGAAAAGTCATGAAAAATTAATATTTTCATAAAAGTCGTGGAAATTTATTTCGAGTCATGGAAAATGTCTTGGCTAGTAAGAAAGTAACAATTGCTAAAAGAGCGCTAGAAATATTGAGTGATTTAGTAATATTGCTTACAAATTGAACGATCTCAAAAACAAATCCGAGTTTTGGAATCCAATTTCATCCGCTTCTGTAACAGCCGCTCACCTTTTTTTGTGATGTGATTTTACTACTGGGGCATTATTAATTTTGAACCGACCATTATTTTCAGTAGGGTCTGGTGGGGCAAAGTGGTCATAAAATCATAGGTTTTCAACTTAGGTGGATAATAAATACAATAAATTCTTTAAATACTTCAACTTTTTTTTTTGTTATTTTACATTGCATTATTAAAGAGCACGGTACATTGAATTTCAGGGAAAAAAAATTTTGATTTAAGTAATTTTATAACTTTTGACCACTTTATCCCATGGGGTGGGGGCATGGGCGGAGTTGAGGGGGGGGCTAAGCCCCCCCCAGACAATCTATTAGCCCCCCCAAACGGAAAATAAGAGTATCAAGCGAGGTTAAAAGATTTTTTTTTAATATATGTATGTCTAAAACAAATTATTTTCGCTCTTCCAAAAATTTTTTTTAACAGTTAAGATTCATTTTTGTTCATCAAACACTCTGCGAGACTTTTCCTCTTTCACTTAAGGTATACTCTTCTTATTTCTTTCATAGTGCATCCATTACGGATATCGAACGGTGCTGCCTACCGAATTATTTTGCTGGAATACAAAGTAATGCACGAGCGGAATTTAATTAGACCAGACTCTTTTATTTTTAGCCCCCTCCCCTCCCCCACCAAAAGGAATCTACAAGACCCCATACACCCACTTATTTATCTTACTGCTTATTCCCTCTTCCTCTCAAAGTTACGACTTTCACGGAACCCCTTAAATGATTTGCGTAGTTCTTAATATTGAAAAGAAACTTTTTTTTTTACTGCTACAGGTGCATACTGCTACAGTGGCATTGTAGCAGTTAAAAAAATCCAATATTTTATCATTTGTTATAGAAATTATGAAAAAAAAATATTCCGATTGTTTCATCGTTTTTTTTTCTTTTTTTTTTTTTACTCGGGACCAAGACCGTGTAATAAATCTTGGAAATTTCCATTTTATGGGCCAATAGGGAAGTATTCGATTTTCTAATTTTATTTTTATAAGATAGAGTAACATACATGGACATCATCTGCAAAAAAAATTTTACGATACGACTAATACTTTTTTTTTAAATAATTTTTTCAAGTTCACGCGCGAGTGACGTCATTTGCTTGTTAACGAAATCAGTCCTTTGACTGACGTCACTGCCGCGCTGCGAGGCGGCGGGGTTGGCTAGGACAAAGAAGTGCTTGGCGATCTTTGGGGGAAGGCGCGGGAAAACAAGAGCCTTCTAACAGCAGCGCGCATAAAAGGCTAGTGAAAATCCTTTGCTGTCTGTAGGGTTTAATGCATTCTGCGATTGTTTTTAATTTGATTTTCTTTGTCATGGCTAGTAGAATCAATTACAAGTATTGCTTCGTTCCTGGATGCGTATCTACATCTAAAAAAACTCCTCACAAGCGATTTGTTAATGTTCCGTCCCAGCAGGATCTTCGAAAGAAGTGTTTTCAAGTGTGTTTATTAATTAAAATTTGAAAATGAAAATTTGCACTGCATTTTAATTAAAAACTATGTCAAGTGAGAAATACAGTTTGAAATATATGTTCCCAACTGTTCGTAAATAAATGTTTAATAAGCATATGAGATATTTTTTAAAAAATGCAAGTAAACAAAGGAATTTAAACCCTGCACAATCAACTTAAATAGAAAGTAATAGATGCATTACTATTTCCATTTTAATAACAGTGCAAAAACTATTAATACTTTCTTTTTAACATTCAAACTATCTTCAAATTTTAACTATTACAAATTGATAATTTAAAAATACATTTTCAGTTTATCACCAGAAGCGTTTCTATATATACAAGACCTTTCTCACATGCAAAAAGCTACTTATTTTATGAAATGAACACCATTTTCAAATTTATTATTTTTATCAAAAGAGCAAAAAAATATATTTTTCCTTTTTTTGCTAAGTTGCACAAAAACTCAAGGATAATTAACATGTATTAATGGATTTAAAACAATTTTCCACAAAAAAAAAGCAGATCAACTTTTATTGCCAACAAAGCGAAAAATTTTCATGCAGAAACTGCTCTAAAACTTAGTACTGGAATCACTTGCAGTAGGGTTGTTACAAAATGCGCGCCTCATTAAAAGCCGCCAAGTAAGAACTGGAATAGCGCTCTTACATTGTAATTTATATATTCAGATAAAAAAAAAACATCGACACACAAATGGAAATGATCAATCTTGATAAGGGAAACTAATGCGAATAATATGAACTGCAAACATAGACGGATATGTGCGTACAATTTTAAAGAATAACAATGGTGAAACTTCGTTGTTTCACTCCCCGTACTTCTAGGACATTAAATCTCTCGTCCTTTCGAAAAAAGTCAAACACCATGAATGACTTTACTTGAGGAAGGTTATTGGATTGACCTTTCGTGAATCCTAGCTCCATGATGGAAAAAATGCTGGTTAAAGGCTTTAAAAAGACTGAAAACGACAGTGCTATTCACCTCCTGGTAGGCGCAACACGGCATGGAAATGGAGCTCTGATCGGAACAGGGAAATGACGTCAGTTGCTGACGTTTTAGGCCACACCTCTTTTTTGCGCATCGCTCTTTAAAAAATTCATAAAAAATCAATCGTTGGTTTTAAAAATCCGGCCATGGTGAATTTTTGTGTTTTGTAAGCCTGTCAACAATGTGCAATAGTTAAAATTGGAATATTTGATAGGTTGATACTTCCCTATTCGTTCAAAACTGTTTTTAGTGGGTTTTCTCAAGCACGATCACGTCTTTCAGAGATAAAAGAAAACAAATGACATGTTTTGGTTTGTTATTTTCCCTTTTCTATTTGACTGCTCAAATGTAGATTCCACATTTATTAATAACGCCTGCCCAGCTTGGACAACTCCTTCAAAGGCAGTGCTAACAATCCATGGAGTACCCGACTGCCCCCAAGACGCGGACATTAACAATGACAAAACCGCAAAAACAGTGTTACTCCTTTTAATCTGTGGGAAAAATTTAGATTGGGAAGGAAGAACCTATCGGACATTCGGCCGAGGCGAAGCCCTAGGGCTTGGGAGCATGTACATGGTCTCTGTTTAAAATGTCCACTTCCTGCCTGGTTCCAGGGATCTTTTGTGAGTATGGAGGAGGAAGGGATGCTTTTATGGCCCTTTTATTTAAGGCTGTCTGAGAAATCGTTACTTTCTATTCTTTTTCAAAGGCACTGGCGCCATAGTTGCATCAAGTAAAACATCCGATAACAAATACTTTGTTTCTTTTTTCGCCGTGTTTACTTTTTTTTTTTTCTCTTTCCATCAGTTTACATGCATACCGCTTTGAACCAATGACTTTTTGAACCAATTAGGTTATTTTGAAGATTTCATTCTAGCAAGAGAGCTGTGGCTGTGAATCATTTATTCTTTAGCTCGTACTATGATACATGTGTTTTCCTGCTCTATGCCACTCAATTGACGGAGGAAATTCTCTTTTTGAGGTAAGTACGATACTTAAGAAAAAAAGTTTAGTTCTCTAAACTATATTGATTGAAAATAGTCATCACTTTTATTAAATGTAACCTGAAATAACAATTTTTCATAACAAATATATTTAATGAAATTTTGAAATATTTGCTGTACAAAATGCTTTCTTGAGATTTAAGTAAAAACAGTTTGCATTAACCCAGAATGTTTTCCCCTATTATGAATGTATTTATTAAAAATTAAAATATCATCTATCGTAACTTTTTATGAAGAGCCAGAGGACAGCTAACATATTTTTTTTTTTGTAAATCAGACTTGCAATCAGCATCAAAAGTTTACCCGCTTCATAAGAACCAAACCTTTTCCTCAACCTAAAATTTTTAACATAAAATATTTAGTTTTTAAAAAAAAAACACAGTACGTTATTCGCATTTTTTTTAAGCTTAGTACTTTTATAGTTAATAACCTCATTATTTTACGAATAATGGGAAAAGTGCTTTTCTATTACTGATATTTTGAGTTTGAAGGAGATCTACAATTGGTAAAAAAGAAGACATGTGTATCAATAGCTTACCGTTTAATAGATCTTACCACATGCAAGAGATTTTTAAGTGATTTCTTTCAGCTCTATTAAATTGAGAAAAAATTATTTCGTACTGCTGAAATATTTTCTTTTACATACCGTATCTAAACTACCATAGGCCAGGGTTCGAAAATATCATGATGTTTTCAAAAATATCCGATATTTTTAATTAGCACAAACTAAAATCTTCCAAACAGATAATGCATCCTTAAATATCTCTTGATTTTCTTATATTATAATTACAATGTGCAGACGTAAATAATTCAGGTTTCTTTCATAATTTATATCTAATATTCCATTTTACATTTCTAACCAATTTTAATTGGGTTAATTTAGCATGAGCTGTATTACTCATTTTTCTTCTGTTAGCTACTTTTACAGTTATATGATTCAGAAATGAATAATATCCAAAAAGGAAAACAGGTTTTTTTTTTTTTAAATTCATATTCTACATTTTCTTTCGAACATTTTATTTAATATATATATATATATATATATATATATATATATATATATATATATATATATATATATATATATATGTGTGTGTGTGTGTGTGTGTATATTTATATATATATATATATATGTATAGGGATATGATATTTTAGGGATTGGGGCTTAGCCCCCCAGACAAAAAAACCCAACTCCGCCCATGGGTGGGGGAAAGTGGTCATAGTTAAAAAAAGATGCAGAACCCTTACAAATAACCCTAATATTTGTATATTTAGTTATTTTATGGTTACAAATATATGCACGAGTAAACACGTTCATATATAAGTAGATACATGTATACATCAGGTGCATGCATGCACATGCCTACTCAAGTGTATATATGCCTGTACACGAGTATATAAGCATATATACGTGTCTGCACGAATATATACATGTCACATGTATATATGAGTATATATGTGTCAGTACATACGCGTAACATATGCGTGTATGCACTTGTATCTCTAGTATATACCTGCATACTTGAGTAAATATGTGTATAGTAGACCTATGTACGGATATATAAGTGTACATACGTACATATATGGATACATCCGGTGTGTGTTTGTATGTGTCTACTCACATATGTAGATATGGAAACAGGGGTATGTACGGTATGTATGTTTAAGTGTAAATACGATTCTATGTGGACCTGTATAGACATACATTTACGTGTATACACCAGTACATTCATGTATACACGAGTATGTCTGCTAATATACATGTATGCTTACAGAGTTAATCCAAACTCTTAAGAAAAAATCTAAGGGCTGTGAGAGGGGAGGATAAGAAGCAAAGAGCATCCATCAGTTTCTGGCTTTGCGTGCATGTAGCACGTCAGCGTTGTGTTTGTGACCATATGTTTCTTATGATTCTTACTTCTCATCCTCCCCTCTAACTCCTTAATAATTTGCCCAAGAGTTTAAACTCACCCTGTATACATCATATGCTAGTATGTAAGTGTCTACTCGAGTATGTACGCATATATACGTGTCTACCTGAGTACATAAGTGTTTGCATGTATACAAGTATAGGCGGGTATATTCACATCTAGTTGAATGTATGTCTATACAGATAAAACACTTGCAGATACCCATATACGTGTTTATTGGTTAATACGTATATATGCATATGCATACACTCATATATTTAACCCTGTTTACTGTAAAAACAATACATATTAAGTGAAATTATTTAATTTATATCTGCCTCATTCTTAAAGATTTAGTGACTTTAGAATAACAATATTCGTTAAGTCTAATGTTATGACCACTTTACCCCATGTTACTTAAATGGTTCTAAAAAATTATCCAAAATAGATTCAGCTAACTGCTAATGAGTAAGAGTTCTTGAGACATGTAGGAAGCTTTCTCCGCAGTCAATCTGTTTATAATTCTAGCCAACAAAATTTCTCAAGGAAGTTAAAAGAGGTGTTTAAATTTTAAAATTTTCATATTCACACAAAACAAAATAAAATTTTGCCAGCTGTACAATTTTGTATTCAAAATGTAGTTTCTAACTGCCCTATTCTAAAATAAATTTTTTCACATTCATTCGAACATTTATTTCCAAGCTATAGCTATTTATTTGATGTATGACCACTTCCCCCACCAGACCCTACTTCATATATTTTATGTTCTGTAATAGTGAACTCGCACTCTCTTCATTTTGCCATGCCCTCTCAAAAAGTGTAATTCAATTGCATCCGAGTTTGTTTCAAGTACTTGTAAAAAGTTCTTTATTAAATTCATCTGAGTTTATCTTGATACGTTGAAAATTTTAAAATGAAGACTTTAGTCAGGCAAGAACATAGAAATAGGAGAATTTTAATGCTCTAAAACAGTAATGCCCAACGTATAGCTCGCAAAACTGATCCTTTTGGCCAGCTGAAAAATCTGGTTTGGAAAAATGAATTTACTGTAAAAAGTGCTTTACTTTAATAAACGAATATGCTGTCCAGTTACATGAGTGATTGGCTGCACTATTGATATCAAAGGGCAATGTTTTTATGAAATAAATTTATTATTTTAAACTTATTCAATTTGTATCCCATTCATTACTATTCTGCCCTATTTATTAAATATTTATTAGACATTTAAACATTAGTGTATTGCATTCATTATATTTTTATTTTACTTGAATTTATTTGATGAAGACAAATGAGAATAATTTATTACTTTCAGCAGTATAAACTGATATTTTTTCAGTCACAAGTAAGTGCTCCAATGGGGGTAATGGCACTCAGTTTTTCTAATGCCCATTTCTGAAAAAATTGGCAAATTTGGCATTAAATAGTACTATTCTCTTCCTGTAACAAGGTCATGAAAATTTTTATGAAGTCGTGAAAAATCATGGAATTTTTTTATCCAATTGAGTATGAACCCTGTGAACAATGCATACGAAAATGATTGTACAAGATTGATTTTATTCGTGAGAAATTTAGCCTTATTTTTTGACAAAAGAATTTTTCAAATTCTGTCAAGAACTTCAGGGGTATGAGAAGTTATCATTTTTATTATAAAGGTAAACTTTCATCTATATATATATATATTCTTCCTTTTCATTTCACTTTACACAAAAAGAAAATAGCTCAAAAAATTTGAAAACTTTGATCTCTTTTTATATCTAAGCTTCAAAAAAATAATGTATTCTTATCTTTGTGGGTTAGAAAGAAAATTGAACAATATAAACTTGAACTTTCTGCTTTAATTTTTTAGTAAGTCCGAACTCAAACCATAGAATAGGTTTGAAAAAAAAATCTTCATTCATTCTGGACCTATGTATTCTCCCAACATTCAGTGACAGCTCGTAGGAGGGACCAGAGGAGGGTCAGGCCTCCTTACTTTTTTGAGAAAATAATAACTTTTTAATTTTCCCTTTTAGGTGTGTATGTACCTGCTTGAAATTTAAAAAAAATGGATTGTATCATAATGTACTGCATATAATCTGCAGATTATCTGCTAAAAAAGTGTTTAAAAAATGAGGTTTTTTCCCCCCTTAACACCAACGCATTGAACCTCAATATTTGCCTTTTACCATTGATGTAAGATATTTGCAGCATATTTCGCAGAGGCAGTTATCCTGCCTGTATGTTGTTTATTTTACATACTTGAATGTTCTTACGCGATTCAGGCTATGTAAAATAAACAACACACAATAAAAAAAGGAGCCTTCATTTGCACAAGATTTGACCATTTGTTCCTTTCTTGACTCTCTGTCCTTATTTTCTGAAAACCAACACGTCAAAAATCTCAAATAAACAAGGCATATATTTTGGAAATTAACAAGTTTTACAAACGGTCGGACAGAAAACAGAATAGGACGTACAGTATTTTCATTATCTTACAAAAAGTTTAATATTTCTTACTCTGTACACAGAAATAGAAAAACAGGCAACATAAAATTCAAAGAAATGTCTTGATTAAGCCAGTGGCGGATCCAGAGGCCTGTTTTGGGGGGGGGGGCGATTTTATCTATGGGCGATTGGTCCACAAAAAATTTGGGGGAGGGGGGATGTGGGCAGCGCCCTTATTTATTTATTTATTATTTTATTTTAAATTTTATAAAATTGGGCTATGGTATTTTTGTTGTTGGTTAAATGATCGTCTCAAAAAAAAAAAAACCTAGGGACACGACCTGAAATCTCGAGACAAATATCAACAGTAGACTTCCTTCTTTCGATTCAAAGCTCCAATTTAATCTTCATCAAAAAACGTGACAAACATTTAAAGTACCCTTATTAAGTCAATTCTTCTTTCTTTAAACACGTGAATCGATCAGCACCAGCATTTTCCAGTCGATCTATAACTTTGAAGTTAGAAAAACGGAGGGGCAGTGCCCCTTTGTTTTTGAAAAGGAGGGGCAGTTGCCCCCACGAGCCGCCTATGATTCCATGCCATCCGTTCTCACATGCGCTCAAAAGTATCGGACGCACAAAAGCTATTTCGTTGCGAAGATCATTCATGAGCTTTTAAATTGAGTCTTACAAATAAAGCAAATACTATGGCTCGACCGATGGCATTTTTTGGCCGATGGGCCGATGCCGATTGTTCAATGATGGCCGATTGTTTTCCTCCAAATGGCCGATTGCCGATGGCCGATGCCGTTGGCCGATGGCAAAAAAAAAAAAAAAAAAATCAAACAGAAATAAATTGATAAAATTGTCAGAGATTTAAAGGATGGTTGATTCATTTCACTTTACTTCCTTTCTACGAATAAGAAATTGCAATCACAAAAAAATAAAAATCAGATTTTCACCTAAATTTTTATTTTACGATCACCCAATTTAAACTTCACAAGTTTTTTCGGCACATCTGTACATGCATATGTACCTAAGAACATGTAAATGACCGAAATATCCATTTTGAACGCTTCCTCAGTTAATTATCGCAAATTCTCTTGTGATGTCTTCATGCGTGTAAACTTACGTCACTCAAAAAGGTTATGAAATAGTAAGTTGAAAACTCATACGTACGTAGTATGATCCAAAGGTTAGAGGACAAGTTGTATAAAACCTTACCCTGAATAGTTCACATTACCGAAGCAAATCTATCTACAAAATAGTCACCTTGAACGACTATGCACTTCTGCCAATGTTCGTATAGCTTTTAGAAGCGCTCCTGGAAGACATTTTCGCAACCTCCTGTAAGGCCTCTTGCGCTGCTGCTTTAACTTCATCGTAGGGAAGAAGGCGACTTTCATGTTGAGTATGCACGGTTCGATTGGTCAATACTCTGATATGACAAACAAATAACATAACGTTTCGTCGGACTTTGCTCCGTGTGACTTTTACCTGTTCCCAGCAAAAAAAAAACATTTGCATGGACGATGCTTTCCTCCGTCAGGAGAAGATAAAGCTGCATCATAGAAGGTAGCGAAAAATGGCTTTCAGAAGTGTTTCCAAAAGTTATATGAACACTGGCAGAAGTACATAGTCCCTCAAGGTAAACTTTTGAAGGTGGATGTGCTTCTGTAATGTGAACTATTCTGGGTAAGGTTTTATACAGCTTGTCTCGAACTTTTGGATCGTACTACGTACAATCTATATAGGGTGTAGTTATGCTTCTCCTTTTTTGACTAATGTACAATGAAAGATAAAGAACAACAGCCAAAAAAAAAAAGAAAGAAAAAAGGAAGAAAAACAAAAAGACTGTTTAATAAACAATTGATTTTTTTTTTTATTTGAACAGATAACTAAGATTTCAGTAATATTGTAATGATGTATGGATTTAAGTTCACTAAACATAGTTAAAAAACATTAAATTATGTTGTTAAATCATTCAAAAAAAATTAAGAATAAAACTATGAAACCGTCAACAAATTACGCAATTAAATTGGAAAGATTGCACGTAGACATTTTTTAGTCATCAAATTTAAAAAAAAGATAACAGATAAATTACAATACTTAATCATAAAACAAATATTTTTTCTTATTTAAAATTTATGAATAGAAAATTTTGCATTTTTCAAAAAACTAAAACAGTGACATAAATTTTGCTGGAAAAAAAAATTGCCATAAAAAGAGCGAGGTTCTTAAAACGCAGCTATAAACAAAATCAATATTTACACAAAGTTAATAACTGAATACATATGACTACTTGATCTGATGTTTGCATACATAATCCCACATAGCACAGTCACATCTCAGCAACGTAGCAAATACGTCGCACTGCGACGTTTGTAACGTCTCGGGCACGTCACGGCACATTCCAGAAACGTCCCAGAGATGTTCTGGCAACGTGGAATTGTCCGACTTCAGTTACGTCGCAATGCGACGTGTATGGTTCATCGCAATGTGATGTCGTTGCATTGTGACAGCCCAGAGACGTTCTGGAGACGTGGAATTGTCCAACTTCAGTTATGTCGCAATGCGACATGTATGGGTTGGCGCAATGCGACAGCCCAGAGACGTTCTGGGGACGTGGAATTGTCCAACTTCAGTTACGTCGCAATGCGACATGTATGGATTGTCGCAATGCGACAGCCCAGAGACGTTCTGGAGACGTGGAATTGTCCAACTTCAGTTACGTCACAATGCGACATGCATGGGTTGTCGCAATGCGACAGCCCAGGGATATTCTGAAGACGTGGAATTGTTCAACTTCAGTTACGTCTTAATGCAACATGTATGAGTTGTCGCAATGCGACAGCCCAGGGATATTCTGAAGACGTGGAATTGTTCAACTTCAGTTACGTCGTAATGCGACATGTATGAGTTGTTGCAATGTGACAGCCCAGGGATGTTTTGGCACCGTGGAATTGTCCAACTTCTGTTATGTTGCAATGCAACATGTATGTTTTGTCGCAGTGTGATGTTTTCATCCCAATGCGACAGCCCAGAGATGATCTGGACACGTGGAATTGTTCAACTTTAGTTACATGCACATTCATTGGGCTTGTGATATTGATGAGGAAATGTGACAGCTCGCAGCTAAAAATTTCTGAAATCTTTTCTTATTTATTGGGAAATAACAAAAATTTTGTATTTTTCATCAAGTAACATTCACATTAATTCTAAATGTTTGCTAAAATTGTATAGCTAACCTTTCAAACAAAATATTTAAATTCCCACATAACACAAACAATTCATACAAGTTAGTTCGCACTAAAGAAGTACAAAAGAAAA
Source organism: Uloborus diversus (assembly GCF_026930045.1). Taxonomy (NCBI): domain Eukaryota; kingdom Metazoa; phylum Arthropoda; class Arachnida; order Araneae; family Uloboridae; genus Uloborus; species Uloborus diversus. Next base: position 59,976,319 of record NC_072731.1, on the reverse strand, counting down.
AAAAAACTCAGATTAGTTATTGCCAGGGGCGTGCAAAGGGGGGGAGGACACCTGTTGGCAAAATATTTTTTAAACTAGGGATGAAAATAAGGATAAACAACATAAAGCGTAACGGGAAAGTCATTTGTGATGGGCCCCAAAATTTTTGTGCATGCCCCTGGTTGTTGAATACGAATAGTGATTGTTCAATTTAAAAAATAGAAAATAATATAGCAAGAGAATATTGTCGCCTCAGAGCAACAGTAAGAAATCTAATCCCAGGAATAATACTAAGATATCCTACTGTTGTTCTGAGGTGACGATATATATATTTTAGTAGCATTTAGACCCAATAATAAAATATTAATGCAAAAATATTGTTTAATTCCCAATATTCACGGTTGATACAAAATCTCGGTTAAAAGGAATATTTTCTTAGTTAAGTTGGTTTGAAACAATCATGGAACCAAGCAAAACTGTTTGGATTATGGACGTGTTCTTAAGTCCCAGAAAATGCGCCAAACTTCATTAAGAAGTTATTTTGTTGAAAAGTAGATTACTATTGTTACAAATGTACAAGAAAAAAAATCAAAGAATTTAAGTCACTTTTGACTTATTATTAATTTTTAGGAATTGTTCATGTCAAGTCAGTAGTTTTTCATAAGCAATGAGACATTTTTTTCTTCGATCGATTTACAGACATTTTGAATTTGTATGATAATTTATGCGTCATTCTGGTAAATAATCTCTAAAAATATTTTAAACCATTTTACTTATTGTCTTAAAGTAATGTTAAACAATGAAATGGAGTTTAAAGTATTCCAATTAGTTAAAAAATGAATGCATGGGGGAAGAAATGACAAAAAAAAACAGTTTTTGTTACTACCCTCTATAAGTTGACCACCTGTCTAAGTTGACCACCAAAGTACTGCACTGCAAGTGGTCAACTTACACAGGTTTCGCTATTTTGTTTTGTGAAAATATATGCAGCACAATATATTTTTTATATTTTTGCACAACAGAACTGAACATCAATAAATAACAATGGCATGCAGGATGAAGAAAGTGTAAAAAATAACCAAATCAATAAATAATAAAACATAAACAACTATGAGTTTAAATCTGCAATTTTTCGAGAAGAAAACAGCCATTGGCTTAAGCTTCTTGCTGCAAAAATACATGTTCTTGATTGTTGAATGACTCGCGGATAATCAGGAGTTTACTGTATATAATTAGAAGGAAATATTACTATTAGTTCATAAAACTCATCTTCAATATCAAAGTAATTGGAAATAATTTCTACTTTTTTTAGATTGCACAGGGTGGGTCAGTTTACAAGGTTTGTCAACATAGATAGATAATATAGACGCACGCTTGCATGGGTACGTTTTGATGCTGTGCAGATACATTTGCTGCTGATATGTACATCAGGGTTCATACTCATTTTTAAAAGTGAAAATTAAGGACTTTTTAAGGACTCTCAAAAAATTTTTAAGTTCTCATCGGAAATGATTATATAACTTAAGGTACACCATTTCAACGTTTTCCAGAGTGGGTAGGGTGGGGGGAAGGCAGGAGTACTTGATACATAAGCATATGATACAAGCAAGCATATTACACTAAGTAATGCCTGTTTAATTCTGTATGTCTCTCTCCTGAGCACCCATTTGATTTTTCGTCCTTTGTTAGATCAATCCAAACATTACAAGCATCTACAATTGAAAAGTTTAGTTTCCAAACTAAATCAAGGGCACTAACATAGGATTTTATTTTTTTAAATGATGAAATGAAAATTTATTTTTTTGTTTACTTAAATGAATATCATTTAGCAATTACTTGAGTTATTGAAGACGCTTTTAAGTTTTTGCCGGTTTTTACCAGTTTCTGCCAATGGCATGGCAAAAACTGGTTTCTTCCAGCAGAAAGCCTACCCTGTATGTAGTAGAGCATTTTTCTGTGCATTGTTTCAAAATCTTGAAAGTATATGCATATTTTATTTAAAATCACAACAAATAAGAAAGATAGACCATGAATAAAATAAGTCTTATAAATGAGCAAAATGTTTATTAAGTACAATAAATATTAAACATGAAATTAATTCAAAGCTACCTATTTTGAGCAATAATTTTACTATTTTGAATCTTTAATTTGAAAAGTTAATGCCGTTCACAATAGACAAATTGGGGAAACCTCAACTATGTTTTAAAAATATGGTTTAAATCTTTATTTTTCTGAATGAAAATAACTTTTTGGATTACATAATCTTGCATGAGCCTGATTATTTTTAAAGTTATGTACAATTTTGTGCAATTATTAGGACTTCACATCTTATATGTCAGTCATTACACTGAAATTATCTCGAGTAACTTGAAGATTTTTTAAAACTATACTTGACACAATCATATAAGCTTTTTTAAACAGAGATACATGAAAATAAAGAGAATTTTAAAGATATTAGGGTTTACTTTTAAATTTAATATCTGCAAGTCAGCATGACTTGGTACTTGGTAGAGGATCTAGCAATAGATGGAATCACAGCACAATACAGGGATATAGATCAATACTATTCATACTTACTTAGTCTGAATTCATGACATTTATAATGAATGCTTTATCATTCTAAGCTTATTGTACCAACTATAATTAGTTAACTGCTGACAAAAGGAATGGGACTGCTTAAGAAGACAGAAAAAGATACAACGGCAGAGAGAGTAAGAAAATACACTACTACCCTCTTTCGCTATCCATTTCTGAATTGAATTGTATTGCGCAGAAAAGTTAATACAGTCGGACCTCCATATATCGAAGTAGCAAATTGCCGGAAAAAAATTCGATATATAGAAATTTCGATATATAGAAACACAATCTTATTTTATCATAAAAGTATCCTAAAGCATTACAATAAAAGCTAATTTTCGTGTATGAAACCAAATTCATAAATTATACGAGTGTCGGATTAAATGAAAGTTGATGATTAAAAAATTAACAGAAATTGCATTTTTACGATAACCATACATCTGCAATCTTCGGCAATTCAACTTGATCGCAACATGAGGGGATTTTCGTTTGAACAATTTGATCGAAAGAAAAGTAAAAAATCAATCTACTTAACTTGAATGATTTTTACTGAAGCTAAGAAGACTAGAAATGATAATCAACAAACAAAAGGGATAATTTGAAACTGATTTTAGTGTTACTGGTTACAGCTAAGATTTGAAATAAACTTGAGGGAATTTAAGAACTCCAGAACGGAACAACGACTTAACTACACATCCCTCAACCCTAGCTTCCTTATGAGTTCCGTAGCAACCTTTAGTGAACATAATTTTCTCCCCTAACCTTCATTTTTCATGAGACAGTCTAAAGTAGAAAAAAAAAATCTACGAATGTCTCGAAAAAACTTTCGATATATAGAGATTTTTTCGATATGTGGAAACAATTTTTCTATGTAATGAACATAGGAATTTGCTGGGATTTCGATATATAGAAAATTTCGATATGTGGAAGTTCGATATATGGAGGTTCGACTGTATTTAATGTGTGCTTAAATATTGAAGACTAAGCAAATACACATTGGAGAGTAATTGTTTTCATCATACGTTATGCAAATAAAGTAATGAATATAAAATTTAACATAACTCATGAATAAAGTCTTAAGAAAGAAAAGCCATAGATGAATGTATAGAATATTTAAAATAAGAATTTTGAGTTTTGTAAACATAGTACTTTTAAAAAATCAAGAAAAATGATAGTGAAAGCAAATAACAATAATTATATTTAACAAACAACATGATGTAGAATAAAATAGCAAGAATTCTATAAACCAACAATTCATTCATTCAAATTCTATTAGCTAACTTTTTTTATGGATCGAAGACGATCCATCACCTACTAAAACTCAAAATTTTAAAATCAAATGTTTGATGAGAAGCTTAACCGCATAAGTTTAAAATAAACCAGCACACGTGTGACAACATTAAAACACAAGGCATAGAAAAAATTAATATCCTTCCATAACAAAGCTATGAATTCGGATTTTTTAAGTATTATTCAAAAAAACTTTTTGCAGTAAATTAGAGAATAGTACAATTAGTTTACGAACTTTCTCGTTTAATCAGTAATCATAGCGGAAATACCACAGAAAAACAAACACATTGGAATCGATCAGTTAAAAAATTTACAGTCACAGTTAATCAGCACTCGCTGGCAAAGTTCATTTTGCGCATGCGTGTACTAGTTCGGAGAGAGGGGAAAACGTCTCAAGCATGTCGCATCAAGATGTTGCAGCTACGTTTGCTTGTAACATCGCAGCGACGTACTGTTAATAGCGCAGTGTGATGTGACGTGAATGGGACATTGCGACGTAATAATGCTCTAAATTCTTTCTAAACAATAGATAAAGTTTGAAAAAAAAAATCTCTAATTTTATGAATGGTGTTAGTTTTAAACAACTCAGGAGTATAACTAGAGTTTAATTTCAGAAATTGAGGGAGTGGGAGGAGGGGCACACAAGTGTTCTCGGAAATTCAAAATAGTCGTAAAAAATAGAGTTCAAAATAATCATAAACATTGAGCAAAAAAACCCTTCCGAAACTTGCACCCGAATTAGTATTGACTTGCAGTGGCGGATTTAAAATACAGAGTGTTTTAAAATGAATAGCGGGGTTTTGCCATCAATTCGGCAATATATCACCAAATGACCGTCAGTCTGAGACGCTATCTTAGTTTTGCATTGAAATAAGTAATTAATAAGCCACAAAAAATGAGTAAACAGGCTTTTCAGAACACCCGATCGAAAACAAAAAGGGAAGTGCACAACTGGAACGTCCGCACACCCCACACGCGAAAACTTATCCTTCTACAGTTTACCATTTTGGAGTTATGACTTATGAGAGATACATACGTGCATCCAGCAGCAAGAAACAACGCAATAATTAACTTGTTTGGTACCTGAATGCAGTATTAAAAACTCTTTCAGGGGTGACTCAAATAAAAATTCATACTGAAATTTAGTAAACAATTTTATATGAAAGCAACCTTTACTTTGTATTAAAAGGTAAATCATCAAAAGTCTTTTTTTTTTTCAAAAACATCGGCCAATTCCATCGGCTTTTCGAAGTTTTTAAGGCCGATGGGCCGATGTTTCTTGCAATTTAGCATCGACCGCCGATGCCGATGCCGATGGCTAAATTGTTGAACCATCGGCGCCGATGCATCGGTCGAGTCTTAGGAAATACATTCCCTTATATCGCCATTTTTTATATATTTTCTCTCATCCTATTACGGAATGAAAAAAAATACCATTTTAATGTAACGTGGGATTTTCAGAGATCGATATGACATGGATTTATGAGGCATTTCGTGAATCTCCTCGGTAATACATTTTTGAATAAAAATAATGTTTAATGATTGCAGAAAAAATGAAAACAAGCAACTACCAAAGTTCACTATAACTACAAATAGCGGCAGTAAAAAACGCGAAACAAAAGCTTAAATAAAGATATATCGAAATAAATCTTGTAACACAAATAGCTTTTATGATAGAACCAGAAGCAAATAAAGCGGCTAATTTTCGTTATACAAAACATAATTTTCCACTATTTAACCAGTATTAAAATAAATTTAGGATCAAAATAAAACGTTTTAAGTGTAGTTTACTTTTGTTTGAATAAGATTTTACTATAGTATATTCCAATCTAAGTTGGCACTGAAGGGAAAGGTACGAGATGTGTTACTCCGCGATGAGAAGTAGTTCTAGTAAATTTGGAGGTTTAAACGGGTGTAAATTCCCAAATGATGTGAAAAAAATAGAGAATGTATGTGGTTGAGACATATAGTTGAAGTTGTTGTGTGTTAAATATACTTAATTTATAAGAATTTGATTACGAAAGGAAAATCAAAGCGCCGTAACTCGACTTTGTCTTGGCGAAGACTTGAGTTTTCAAGGTTAACCTTGGCGGGCTTCCTGTGGAACGGCAAACCCCCCAGAACTCGTTTCTCCCCACTTCGCATCGCCCAAGGAAAAACATCTGATTGTTATTATGACTCTTGAAAGAACTCTCCTTATTGTGGTCAAAGCATTTCTGCCTGGTCTTTTTTCTCATTTATGCTTTCCATCGTTATTTCCAAGCAATTGAATACATTTTTAAAAACAGTTTTCGTGAGTAAGAAATAAAAAATGAAATGAAAATATTAATTTTCAATTATTTACTTGCTGCAATTACAAATACAATGGGATTTTTTTTCTTTGAATTCGAGATTTATTTTACTTGGTAGTTTTAAATAGCTTTCGTTTCTTACATAATGAGCCCAAACTTCAAGAAAATTATTGTGAAAAAATGAAAGAAACCCGAATTTTGTTTGAATGTAACGAATACTTGTTGTGTACAAATCCTTGCTACGGCAAAAGTCGTTTTTTTCTTCTTCTTCTTTTTTTTTTTTAGATCGTTTGAAAAGTTTATGGAGGAAAAAAATATAATGCTCTTACACACGTATGTACAGATTCACTATTACAAATTTACACCGATGAACTGCTGGATGAAGAAGTTTTACTTTTTCACTTTAAATTTGAAACATACACATCTCCCTTGAAATACGAAATTAATTCGCCCCACCCTCCCCAGGTTTAGAACCCCTGCTATAAAGTAGGCTACATTAACTACGCTAAGGGTTAGTAAAATTATTTTTAATAAACTGAGTTTCGGGGTTAATCATATACTTTCACAGTCACGCAAAATTGAGAGCCATAACTTTTCTATTTGCACAAACCTCGATGCATTTTCGTTTATTATTTTTAACTTTTTTCATAAATAAGTTGAGCTTAAAATCGACCTTTTTTTTTTTTTTTTTTTGAAAAATTCAAAATTAATATCTTCTCTGAGCTCCGAAATGCAGTAATAGCTAATTGTTCCCATGAAATTTCTAAATTTTTTTATTTGAATAAATTTTTTTAGAAAGGGCAATCTTTTTTTTTTTTTCGAAAACTGGTTATTTAATCTTGGACCTTCACCGTTATTACTAGAGTATAAAAGGAAAACGCGTGTACAGAGTTGAAGTATGTTATTTTAGATAATAAAACAACGCTGAGTTACACAAATTTGCCGAGAATTGCAGACAGGTGTTTCGGGGTTTCAAGGAACACCCAGTTTTAATGCAGAAAAGTGAACACGATCTTTTTTTTTTTCTCGATGAAAAATGGGATCCTTGAAACCTCAAAACAGGTGTCTGTAAGAATTATCATTGTTACATTTTCTTTTACTTTTCTGCACAAAGGTACTTCTTTGATTTATATACATATGTATAAAAAGACACAATGGCACCTTTTCCGAATTCCGAAGAAATGGTTGGCATTGGCACAGTCGGATTTTTAAATCAGAGGGATTATGGAAAATAATCTATAAACATTAAGAGTTCCTTTTTTGTTGCAAAGATTTAAACGAACTTAGGATGCATTTCTCAACTCCAGAGAGCAAGTCGAGAGCATGTGAAAAATTAAAGAGAAGTTATTCAAAACAGAGTTAAAGAATATGGGAGGTAAAAGGTTGCAGATTATTTCAAATATGCAATCAATTTTGTCCCGAAAGCTAAGTTTTATTTTTAAATGGCAATTTCAGTTTAATTTAGTCATTTTTTCTGAAAGCACAAGTTGTAAAGAAGCTATAAATTTATATATACATAAGATATGGATAAGAGGAGGCACATATGGAATACCATTTCCATGTCAGAGGCAAGGTAAAAGATCCACTTCTTAACAAACCAATAAAATTGCAGGCAAGGACTGAAAATTAACATTTTTTTTTTTCGTTAAAGGCTTGTTGATGAACAGCCTTTAGCGAATTCTGAGGATCTGCAATAGAAAAACGAAGATGCGCTTTGGAGAACATGCCTGATAGTTTTTCATTTGTTATACTTCTGAAAAGAACGCGGTTCTTTTCTATGCCTTTGATACCCATTATTACTATGGATAAATGTTCACAGCTGTGTGCTAACGTTCTCCTTACATATATCAACTTCGGTCGTCTTATTTTTCCTTTTGAAATAGATGATATATACATATTGGATGGTCCGTATTTTGACGAGAGGACACATGCTTTTTATCAGCGAACGAAGAAATCACCAGAGACAGAGTATGTGTCTTTCAGAGCATATTCTCTTCTTTTAATTATTACTTTTTATTTGTTTTCCTACTAATTTTTTAATCATTCAGAATTATTTGCTAATTACTTTGTGACCGATAGCTCTCCGCCGCTGTAAAATGAAATCCCATTCACAGCCTTGCATTTGTGATAAAAATATGATGAAATATATTTGAGACAAATGTAATTTCTTTGAAAACTTCAAGGATAGTTGTTTCGTTCTTGGTATTTAAATTTTTTTTCCCTCGCCAAATTCGGCAAGTCGCGCCGCTGACTGGCACGCGCCCTACGCAGAGTAACCTCGTTTCCTTGACAACGGCTGCAATTCGGCTCGCCTAGCTTTCCCTTCAGTGCCAACTTACTGTGAAACAAAGTATAGGAAATGCGAAATACAAGAGACAGAAAAGATCTTTTAACAATTTTAAAAAAAAAATTGATCTGTTAAAAAACCATACTCTGTTACAGCATTGTTAAATTACACTTAATCAGTGGCGTAGCAAACTTGGATGTCAACCGGGGTGGTAATCTGGGCTATCACCCCTCACCCCTCCCCATCAACCGAAGGCGAAAAAAAAACCTTATTCAATGTTCGATGAAAGAAACGAAGTTCATACAATATTCATAAACAAAACGAAATTGTGTCCCCCCCCCCGAGAGGGATATCATCCGAAATAAACGTTTCCCTCGTATTGATACCAATGCATTTGGGAAGTTTATAAAACATATGCGAATTTCTGTTGGTATTTACATTTTTCCGGAACTCTTACATGCGTTTTGGGTGTCTCCGCCCCCCCCCCCCCGCCCCACTCCATATGAGTACCAGCCGCCTCAAATGCCCTTCTAGTGAGACCAATATGTTTGATAGAAAAAAAATATTTTTTTTTCATGTTGGAAATAAAATTCAGAATTGAAACATCTAAATTTCTCATATTCATTTTAGTGTCACACTCTAGGGGGTGTCACCCGGCTTAGCCCCGCCCTGCAAAATAATTTTTAATATAAATTGAAATAGTGGGGAATTTTTTTTAGAATTGAAGCATTTAAATTTTTCAAAAAAAGTTGAAGATCAATTTCGGGTGCCACCTGGGGCAAAACCCATCCGCGCCACCGTAGCAATGCTACTGACTTCATCAACTCACATTTATATATAAAATAATTAAATTTATCAAATAGATAAAGGAGAAAAAAAAACCCGTATTTTCATATCAATCAACTAAAAAACCGCAAATTAAGGGAATATGTAATCCCCCCCCCCTGGAGCAAAAATAAAACTTATGTATGGCACCAGTTATAAATATGCAGGAATGATTACACCTTCGAACGATATAAAACAAACGCTGAGAAGGAAATACGCTTTCAATTTTTAACATTTATCATTTAAATTTTGAGCATAAATGAAAAAAATTTAATGTATAAATTTTGAATTTGAAAAAAAATTAGATTATTCTTCAGAAAGTGTTCAAACAAAAACGATTTATTTTGGTATGCAACCTAATAGTAAAAAAAAAAAAACCCACGAAGTCTGTTGGGGGGGGGGGCGATCGCCCAATCGCCTCCCCCCCTTTGGATCCGCCACTGGATTAAGCTGGAATTCAGTAGAAAGGGATTTAAACTAGTACTTGACGTTCTACAGTAGTTTTGCATAACAAAATGAAATACAATAAAGTAAAATGCAAAAAAAAAGGTAGTAATTAAAAACGAACAATAGATTTTATCACTCGAGGAGTAACTTTGCCCTAACTGTTAGTAATCATGGAAACTATGAAACTTCACCATTCTTAGGTTTCGTTGCCTTTTTTACTTTTCTTCAGAAAACGCTGAATTTTCCAGCCTTTTTACCCTAAGACAATTTTGTGCTTTGCCCATATACTAACACTACAATATGCTATAAGCACCCCATTTTCCCTAAAAAAAAAAAAGACAAAAAAACCCGCATCTTTTTAAAAACCCAGCTTTGGTGTTTTTTGGGTTTTATTTAAAAAAACCCAAAAGACCCTGGGTCCATGGGCTTTTTTAAAAAAACCCGGGTTTTTGCCAACCCTGGGCAGAAGAGATTTTAATTCGAAACAATAATGATGTTATGGTAAATCTCAATTTATTTTAAAAAGAACTCTGAATTAAAAATGTTCAATAGTTACAGCTAGTTGCCACCCCCCCCCCCCCCAACCAACCTCCAAAACATTACGGAACATCTGCCACTTTGAAAAATTTAAGTGGAATAGTCTTTAAACCCCTCCTCATAATATCATAGAATATTGTGCTTAAGCTTTTAGGACTTCAATTTAGAAAAAAAAAAATCCAGTGGAGAGCTCCAGAACCCCTTCCCATAAACATATCCAACGTTTGTCTGCAATTGCGTCTTTGGAACTGCAATTTTAAAAAATTAGAGAGCGGAAGAGGAATTAATTTATATTTATTTTTCAAAAAAAGAAAAAAAAACGATCGAGGAGAGTTCCGAAGCTCCATCTCTTACCCTAAAGTCAATAAATATGGCCTATCTGCGTTTAAAGGCTTCAACCTCTACAAATTTCCGCGTAGTTCCCTGTACCCTTCTTTCCACATCACCAAACACAATCTAAAATTGCGTTTTTTAAACTACAAGTTTCTAAATTGAGAGATTTGATGATGAGCAAATCAAATCAATCAAGGTAATGAGATTTTTTTCCTACTATGCCCCAACCCCTTAAAAATTATTTTCTAGTTGCGCCACTGTTGTGTGCTGAGTTGTATGTACGTGTGTTCATATATCTTTACAAGATCTTTTTTTAATTCAAAAAATGTCTTCCCATTGTTACACAGAAATTATTACTTGTTTTAAATTACTGCTGATGTAGTTTTAAAGAAAATGTGACAAGTTACCAATAATTTGAAGAAGATAAAAAGAGTTCGTTTTTTTTTTTTTTTTGTCTGCATAAAAATTCTGAATCTTGCCATTTGCCGACAGATTCATATATAAGGGCACATCCGCATGCAAATCACTAAGATTTTTTTTTTACTACGTTTTTAACTATTTTTAGTTTTTTTAAATTTAGGACATAAATGTGAGATTAATAATTTTCCCGATATATTTTGTAGCTTTTCCCTATCCGATTAACTAAATTTTATATTTGAGTCAGGGGGAGAAAGTGCACCATCCTGCCAAAAATCATGGACATAAACATATTAATATCTTTCGTGATTTACTTTTAATTTTATTAGTTAAATACACACAAAAAAAATGGGGGGGGGGATGCAAGTGCATTTATGATCTGGCCCCCTAACTTTTTCAAGGCACGAGCCGCCACTGTGAATTTAATTAAATTTAGATATTCCTCAAAAAAAAAAAAAAATGGTTTTGAACTTAATTTACCATTTGCAAAGCGCTCAGAAACAAAGGTACCATTTGTTCACTTTAAGTTTATTTTTCTCTCTCGTGCTAGAAGGGAAATTGACCTGCGCCTTGCAGAATTTTTTATACTAATGGCCATTGGCCAACTTAATGCAGCACTTTTACAATGTAATCAAAAGATGAAGTTAAAGCCTGTGTAGAAAGTATCCCTGAATAAGACAACTTTAATTAGTGAAACTTATTTTATTTTTTCCCAACAGCAAACACTAATGCTCATGTAGCATTCACTTCTTTCTATACATTTTCTTCCTCACTATACTAATGGAAATGAAAGAGCGGTATTTTTTCCAATTGAAAAAAGGGGGGGGGGGAATCCACAAAGCTGTGGTAAATTCTCGGTCCTGCTATCTGTTTGCCAAGATACGTAATCAGTATATAAGATAGATACAATACTATATATAAATCATGAATTTGCCAAGCTACATAATCAGTTTATATACAATCTTGAATTAAGATTAAACTTTCATGCAGATAGTTAAATTCAGGGTTCATGCACTCATGGTTAAAAAAAATTCCCTGACTTTTCCAGGTTGTTTTTTAAAAAATTCCAGGCTACTCACTTCATTCAAAATTAAGTTTAAATAACAATATTTTCAAAAAAACTAAAATTGTTTAAAGTAGCAATGCATAAAAACTGAAACTTTTCCCCTTAGATTTAAAAAAAATCTTGAAATTTTTTTTCTTTTTTCTCTCAAAATTTGTTTTTTTTTTCCTTTTTTTTTGTTATGTTCAAAACTGCTCTAATTTGTTTACTACTGGCCGATGACAATAATCATCTTTTTTGCTTTCTTTTCTAAATTAAAAGGATGCTTACATCAAAATTAAAATTTTCCTTTTCTAGAAAATAATTAATTCTTAAAAGTGTGTAATCCATTGCACATTTTATGTTGTTTTCAATAGTTTATATTGAGATAAACATCCAATTCTGTTTTTGGAAATTTACCTCTACTTACTTGACCAAATATGACGACTATGTGCAAAATTTAAGATAATAAGTAGATTTTTGAATTTGTAGCATAAAAGTAGTTATAACCAAATAATAACCCTTAAAAAAACTACAATTATGACAAAATAGTTAGTTTTTAGCACATAAGCATCTAAATAAATTAGAATTTAAAAAATTTCTGAAGATAAAATTTTGCATTTTTCTAGAAAATAATTATAGATTATCCATTAAAAAAAAGAGGGCCTATTTTGCGTTATTTTCAAGAGTTTGCATTGCAATAAACAACAAATGCCGTTTTTGTAAGCCTAGGCACTTAAAGTCTTGTGTACTTCCATCTTGAGAATGATCAAATATGGCGGCTATGCGAAAAATTAAGAAATAATATTTTGAACTTGTAGCATGAAAACAATTTAAAAATAACAAATCTTCATGCAACTACAATTCAGTTGAAAAGTTTTTAGCACATTTGCGTCCAAAGCAAGGAGGATAAGATTAAGTTTTAAGAACAAAATTTTTCATTTCTCAAGAAAATTATATATTTAAAGAAAAAATGCAGCACATTTTGTGTTACTTTCATTAGTTTTCAGAAAAGAAAACATTTAATTCTGCTTTGTTTTGACTTGATCTCATGGTACAAAATTCCCTGTAAAAAAATAATTTGGGGGGAAATTTACAAAATTCCCTGACATTTTTAACTATGTCATTTTCCATGACAATTCCAGGTTTTCCCGGAGCTTACAAATCCTGTAAATAATCTGATAAAAATGCTTCAGAGTCCAAATTTCTATTTAAACAAAATTTAAGAGGCAATTTTATTGAGGATTTCACATATTAAAAGCAAATTTCTATACATGAGACTACCAGCCCGTCTTGCCCATGTGAAAATGTCAAATCCCCCATAAATAGTGATTAAAAACGATAATCTTCTAAATTCATTGTTCCCGGCCATGAAGACTGAGTAGCACCATCCATTTCTCGAGCTACGCGATTAGTATCCAGCAATCTGTGATTCCTCCCGCCAATTTTTTCATTGCATTCATAACACTTTCCTTCTTCCATAGCTCCACCACATTCAGTAATGCAATATACGTGTCCATTGGGGCATTGATACCAATGACCTAATGATAAACCCATCGCTTTCAAAATTGATTTTTTTTCTACTTCAGATACATTTAGAACAGCGGTACCCCAGGAATTGCACAACTTATCCATCTCTGACAAGAACATTTTCTCATCAGTTTTCCGAAAAGCTTTATATTTTAAAAGGCACTGAACTATATTATTAACATGTGGATTAGCCAACATAGCAGAAGTTTTACATCTCTCACGAATAAATTTCAAGAAGGTTTTAATAAATGCAAGGCGATAGACTTCCCAATTCAAGTCTTCCAGCTGTTGATCAGATGCATTCAGATACTCAACACCTATGAAACAAAGAAGCCATTTTTTTGTTTCATTCACATAATTTATTAGTGGTCGACAACACTTTATTTCATCAATTGTTTTCATACAGAAGGGCAAAGAACCATCATGAGTAATGTCGATTAATTTTGTAATTATCTTAATAACATTTTCCATAACTGTTATTTCTTGAATACTTCTACTCTTTCCAGACAATAAAACTTTTTTCAGCGGCTGACATATTTGAAAAACTTCAGGGTCTGTATTGTTAAGTAAGGTTTTTTGCAGCTGAATATTTTTGTTTTTGTCTCCATAAGTTACACGTTTTACTTTTTCTATATCAGCAAGGCATTTTTTGACAACATCTCCAAATCGTAAATTTTTTCTGATTACAGTTTTGCAAGTAGGACAAAATTTCATCTGAATTTCGTAATTATCTTCTTTGTCGGTCATCCAGTGAGAGAGACCCTCTGATTCAAAATAATGACCGCAGTCTTCAAGAACTATGTACCTAGCATCTTCTTCGTCTTCAAAACCAAAAAAGATGGTTTTCACTTTTTTCTCATCACATATTCGGCAATCATTGGGACACGGTTCACCACAGTATCCAATGCATGGATGATTACACTTTAACAATTTTTCACATGGAGCGTTACAAGAATCACGGTTACACAATTCACCACATAGATGCTTACAGGTGTAATGCTTACAAGACCAAGCACATAGTTCAGTACATGTTTCACATGGTTCGCCACATTTTTTAGGGCATTTACTATGCACACATCTGTTATCACACTTTTTCTTGCAAGGTGGGCAGCTCTTAGAACAAGGTGATTTACACTCATGCCCACATATTAAAATTCGTTGGCACCTTTGCTTACATGCTACATGCAAACGACCCTGATAACAAACATTACATTTGCCTGCACACATATGGCCACATGACAAGTTTTGTCGGCATGGTTCTTCACATTTCGAAACAAGTTCCTCCACGCATTTTGAATTACAACATCGTATCTCCACAACATGGCCACAAACTTCGGATTTAACCTTCACCATTTCAGTGCATTTTACAATACATGCATCAGAGCACTTATTTAAACATCTATGTCCACAATTTAGATACTTTTGGCATGGGTTAGTGCATTTTAAAACTTCATTTGACAAATGACATTCCACCTCCATAAGATGGCCACAAAAAGGTATTTGTACAGAGACTTTTTCTTTGCATGGTCCGCACTTTTCATAACATTTTTTTCTGCATTTATGGCCTACATTACATGTTTTTGGACAGGATTTCAAACATCGTACCGTTTCATGAGCACTGTCATATGGATGACACATTAAAGAACAGGTGTGGCCACACATAAGACGAAATTCACAATTACGAGTACAACCACCTTCAGGGACAGCATCAAAATCTTTTTCATGGCTAACAATTGTAGAAACTGTAGGGTGATTTTGACATGTTAGTTGAAGAGATGATCCAATGGATTGTTTTTCTTGGAGAACAGAAACAATGTTTTGCCATAATTTACTTTTTTCAGCAAGCAATTCAAAATTTCCTATACAATACAGTCCTTTTTTAGCTCTTGATAAAGCTACGCAAACTCGATTTGAAATGCTCAAAAATCCAATCGCTCCTTCTTCGTTACTTCGTACAAAAGATATCAAAATAATGTCATTCTCTTCACCTTGAAAGTTGTCGACAACAGTAACATGAACATTTTTTAACAAACCTTTTGATGAAAGCTTTTTTATAGCAAATAGCTGACCGGAATACGTTGTCAGTACAGTGATTTGAGAAGGGTCATAACCTTGCAAAAGTAGATATTTACACAATTTCACTATAAAAGTGGCTTCATATTCATTGACTTTACTTTTAGAGTCAAATTCTTGCAATTCATTATAGTTATGCATTATAAAATATAAGTTTTTATTGACCCCTTTTATGCTCTCATATGTATTCACAGAAGGATGATTTTCTAAAGATGAGTAGATGTGAGGTACCAATAAGGCAGCTATTTCCGGTCTCATTCGGTGTTGAGAAGACAACTGAAAACATTCCATATGGTTGTTTACCATCCTTTCAAATAAAGATACATTTAAATCATACTTTACAGCTAGCATGTGTACAGTAGGACTAGGACGTAGTTGCTGATGATCACCAATCAATATCACATGTTGAGTACCTTCTGCCAAAGAAGTAACAATGTGACTTTCTAAAATTTCTGCAGCTTCTTCAACAATTATTATTCGTGGATTCAGTCTCTGAACAATTCCCCTGTATTTTGCTGCTCCAGTAGTAGTCATGCCTATAACATGAGCATCTTTTAACAAGTGCAAATCTTCTTCAACTCGTATTTCAGAAAGTGCCTTGAACTCCTTGCGTATTATTTGTTGCAGTTCTAAACTTTCAGTCCGCTTAGCTTCAATATAACGTTCCAGCCAAAACTTATACAACTGCCATCTGTGCTGAATCTCAAGAGTCCAAATGTCTTTGATATTATCAGCTTCAGTTTCTTTCAAAGCGATGCTATTTTTTAAACTATTACTGATATATTTTGCAAATTGTTTTTTCCCACCTTGAATTTGCCAACCATATTCCAATTCAGGTGTAGCATATTTTGTTTCTTCTTTTTCATCGAAATTAACAGATATATCTGGAATATCTTCTGTATCAATGTTACGTTCAGCTTCAATAAATTCAATGTCTGCATCAGTACATTCCAGTTCCTCCTCATCTTCAAAATTTTCATCATTATCTGCTTCATTTTTAATTCCAGCCTTTTCAAATTTTTCAAAGAAATTGGAGTAAAGTATTGCTCCTGCTGAACTTCCACGTACACCAAGCCAATCATAAATAAGACAACCATCATCTTCTAGATGTCTGCTATAAGATTTAAGAGACTGATAATGATGTTCCGGAATGAGTCCACCCAATTCACTCTCACTCAAGACGCATGTGAGACTTTTGTCGACAGAGCGATTAATATCATGGATTCGCTCCTTTAAACAATTGAGTTCATTATATTTCTCCCATACACCAGACTTAAGGTAACGCAAAACATTACCAGTTTCCTTGGCGTGCTTTTTCAAATTATTCAGTTGATATTTTGCCATATGTTCACTGCGCCCACGACCACCAATTCTAACAATTTTTTCAGTAAAAAATAAGACTCCTTCTAAAAACTGGTCTAAAGCGTGATTTGTATAGCATACTACTAATATTGGAGATTTCTTTTCTTGATCCTGCCATTTGTCAATATTGTGCAAAAGAAGTTGAACAATCCGTAACCCTATAAATGTTTTACCGGTTCCAGGTGGACCTTGTATTACAGCAAATTCTTTAGTGACTGCATTTTTTAGTGCATTGTATTGAGAAGAATCAAGATCTAAATCTTCTTTACTTGGCCAAGCTGAATCATTCATAACAGGAATTGATTTCATGTTTGACAAATTTGAAGTAAATTTGTAAGACATTTGAGGTTCTTTTTCCAAAAGCATGCCATTTCTTAATTGTTGGTTTAAAGGCAAAAATAATGGCCTCATGTCATAAGTTGTGTCACGGTCTAAATATTCTGGTTTTAAGACAGTTCTTTCAGCATTAATAATATAGCGCTGCATAGGTAAGTTATTGCTGTTGAGTTCATGGAGGGCATTCAAGTTATACCTATAAGCTTCAAAGTAAGCATCAGTTTCTACAACCACAAAACTTCTCAAAGGGCTCAAGTTTAATACTTCGTCTGTTAATTCCTCAAATCTTAACAGCAACAAACCTTTCTTTAGATTCTCTGCATCTCTACGAGCTACTGAAGCAAACAGCATAGTTTTAAAATCATCGGAAGACATACATAAAAGGGACCCAGTCAAAAAACGCTTACTATACTCCCACCGTATTTTAGAAAACTTTGTTGCATCAAAGCAGGCAACATGTAATACTCCATCGCCAGCAAATTCCTGTTTTATAATATGAACATCATTATAAATTCGCACATCACCACTGCTTTTAAAGGATTTCTGGAGCTGTTTTAACATTAAGTATTTTGTAATGCCGTCACGCAATGGTTTCACATAGTCTTCACGTAACAAGCGATATTGAACATCGAGATAATGCTCAACGTCTTGATATTTCCCCTCTATGATATTAGGACGCAAAAACCTACACTTTTGATGAATGTCATCTTTATTGGGTAAAGTGGGTAGTAAACGGTAATTTTCCGGAGGGCTTTGCATCTGCAGGGCTTCTTTACGAGATAAGCGTTTTATTTCTTCAATCGTGTATTTTTTCAAAAAATGTTCATTCTGATCTTTTATGAAATTTATTCTTTGAACAATTGTGTGAAGAAGTTTTTCATTGTTTTTCATACATGCATTGCAAGTTAGAAGTATAATGGGTAGTAAAATAATCAAACATTCCGATGCAGTTGAAGGATGTGATTGTTGAAATGTTCCCAAAAATTCAACCAAAAATTTTAAAGAATCGATATTGTGTTCCTCTATTTTGGGGCATCTTTGTAACCATGCCAGATATAATTGAAGAGTCATAAAAATGAACGTAGTTTTGCTACTGATTTTATTAATCATAGCACTAACATTATCTCTCATTTTTGATGCGCATGCTTTTCCTATTAAGATAAGTATTCGTGCCATTAAATCATTTGTTATGTCTGTCTTTTCTAACAAAAGATCAAAACCATTAGTATTACTTAATATAGTAAGGACTATTTCGTTTGGATCTTTATTAACTAATTCACAAATTTTACGAAAACCCATCGGTCTTACTTCTCGTTTCAAGTTCTCATTGTGGTTATTACTTTCAATTCCTGCATGTTGAGCTGCCTTACTAGATGAATTTTGTTGTTTATTCATTCTAAAATCATTATTGCTTTTTTTATTAGGCTGGAAATTAAGATTTCTGTCCTTTACTTTTTTGCTGGATTCGCAAACTGGAGTTTTAGCAAATTGTTTATTTCTTGTCTTGTTGTGTTTTTGGTTTCCTGATCTTTTTGTAACATTGTCTTGAGCTATTTTTGGTTTTACACCTTGTGGGACATCACTGGAAGCATCAGTTTGTTTTCTAAAGTTCTTGCTTGATGAAGCATGACCTTCTGACAAATTTATTGCTCTAAATCTAACTTCAGTCTCGTCATCAATCTGATTCCATGCTGCACTGCTAAATTGAAAAATAAGAAAATATTTGTTAAAGTGCCATTCAAATAACATAACGATGGTTTTAAGATGATCATCAACATTCATTCCACATGCACAGAATTATATTTGTTCAGAAACATGTTGTCCCTGAATTAATTAATTTTGTTTATTTTTAAGGAAAATGTTGAAAAATTTCCAAGCACAAAAGGAATATTATCTAAATAACATGGATATTATCTGAGATAATTGAAATGTTTCTTAGGATTTAAAAAAAAAAGAAAAGAAAATAGTTAGTTTTGGACACATTTTTGTAGTGTCGTAATTCAAAACGCCAGTTCGTAGAAAGTACGATTTTTTCATAGCAGTTGACAGCTCGGAATTTAACTTTTATCTTAATCTGTTTCACTCCGTTTATTTTCACCTCCCCTTTTAGTTGCATTCCGGTATTTCTAAAGGGGTCTTCACCAGTCTTTCGGACGCCAACTTCGTGACAAATTTAGAGTTTTTTTTAAAATCTGTTTAAATTTGGCCACTGTTGGTGATATTTAGAGAGTAAACTATTGAATCACATTAAAATTGTCAGGAATGGGGAAACAACATTAAATTGGAGTAAAATGAAGTCATGTGATGCACACATCAGCTCGTTTTCTTTTGGATATAAAGGATGCTTACATTAAAATTTAAAAGTCAAGAAACGTAATCAGTATATAAGATATATACAATACTATATATACAATCATGAATTTGCCAAGCTAAATAATCAGTTTATATACAATCTTGAATTAAGATTAAACTTTCATGCAGATAGTTAAATTCAGGGTTCATACACTTGTGGTTAAAAGAAATTCCCTGACTGTTTCTTAGAAAATTCCAGGCTACTCGCTTCATTCAAAATTAAGTTTAAATAACAATATTTTCAAAAAAACTTAAAATTGTTTAAAGTAGCAATGCGTAAGAACTGAAACTTTCCCCTTAGGTTTGAAAAAAAAATCTTGTTTTTTTTTTCTTTTTTCTCTCAATTTTTTTTTTCCTTATGTTCAAAACTGTTTTAATTTGTTTACTACTGGCCGATGCCAACAGTTATCTTTTTTTGCTTTCTTTCGTAAATTAAAAGGATGCTTACATCAAAATTAAAATTTTCCTTTTCTACAAAATAATTAATCTTTAAAAATTCATAATTAATGCACATTTACTTTCAATAGTTTACATTGAGATAAACATCCAATTATGTTTTTGTAAATCTGTCTATACTTATTTCGTGCAAACAACTAAATATGGCGATTAAGTAAAAAAATTAAGGTAATTAGTAGATTTTTGAATTTGTTGCATAAAAGTAGTTATAAATAATTAATAATTCTTAAAAAACTACAATTAAGGCAAAATAGTCAGTTTTTAGCACATAAGCATCTAAATAAATTAGAATAAAAAAATATTCTGGAGTAGAGACGTACCAAGTTGAACTTTGGCCGAGTAGCCTACTTAGCCTTTTACTACTCGGCCGAGTTACCGAGTACCAATTATATTTTAAGAAGAACCACCGACACATGTGATGAATTTTGAACTTATTGGAATGGTAGTACAGACCTCCTTGTCTATATAATAATTTTAAAAACTAAATTCCTGCTGAAATTTAACTACGCATTTTTTTAAAAATTTTGTTTACATCAAAAGTTTTACAAAAAAAAAATATTTTTTAAATTTAAAATAAAAAAATAAAAGGTATGATTAATCAAGTTGGAATTAAAACAAATTATACCAATCCATTATAGTTCTAGTCCTCCAAACATAAAAAATATTTAAAAGCAAATAAAACAAATGTGCAGGAACACTGCAGACATGTGTTTCTGTGTTACAAGGAACGTCTTTTTGAATGCATAAAATGTGAGCTAAAGAATGTAAAGACATTCGACAAAAAACTCTGACTTTTGTCAGATGCTTTTCAATCCACGAGCTCACATTTCATGCATTGAAAAAAGAATTCCTTGTAACGCCAAAACACTCTGCAGTGTTCCTGTACTGTGCTTTTAACGTTTTATTTCCTTTTGTTTTTTAAGCAAAGGTATTTTTAAATTTCTTATAACTAATTTTTGTTTGTAGCAAAAATCCATTTTGAATATAAAAATTCCATATTTTTTATACTTACCTTTTTTGCACAATTTTTAATAAATATGTTTTATTAACTTTGGGGACATTAAAATAAAGATTTATTCCATTAAAGCATTACAAACTCAAAATTAAAATTTGACTTGTAAATTTGAATTGTAAATGATTGCAGAATATTATATATGCTTGCGCTTTTTTATAAATTTTAATATCTGTCTTGGATAATATTCAATTTTTTGCAACTACTCGGTATTGGCCGAGTATCTGATCAAAACTTTGTCAAGTACCGAGTACTCGGCAAATTAGCGGAGTAGGCCGAGTACAGAGTACTTTTCTCCGCACACACCCCACCTCTTAGCCGTAGGCCTTAGGTTCCCCCGCACGGCTGGGTGCGGCGGTCGATAGTTGTATCATGCTACAGACGTGCTTGATGCTTATTGCGCCGGGGAAGGTCCCCGTGCTGGGCGTCAGCCCAGCTGGGAGTTTACCCCTTGATGTGTGGGTCTTGCAGTACTTACCAAGTACTAGGTACATGTCTATTCTGGAGATAAAATTTCACATTTTTCCAGAAAATAATTACGAATTATCTGAAAAAAAGGGGCACATTTTGCATTGTTATCAATAGTTTGCATTGCAATAAACATCCAATGCCATTTTCAGAAACTTAGGCATTTAAAAGTCGCATACTGCCATCTTGGGAATGACCAAATATGGCACCAACAACAAAAATTAAGAAATAATTTTTTGAATTTGTAGCATGAAAACAATTAAAAACAACAAATCTTTGTGAAACTACAATTCAGTTGTAAAGTTTTTAGCACATTTGCGTCCAAGGCAATGAGGATAGGATTAAGTTTTAAGATCAAAATTTTTCTTTTCAAGGAAATTATTTTAAATAATAATTTAAAAAAAAAACAATTTGAAGCACATTTTGCATTGTTTTCATAGTTTGCAGTAAAAGAAAACATCAAGTTCTGCTTCGTTTTTGGAAACTTAGGCATTTAAGCATCGTGTCTACTTCCATCTTAGGACTGACCAAAAATGGCGACGACGTTTCACACACGTAGCCCCAGTAGCAGAAACTTTCTAGTCAGTCTGCAACACTATTTTGGGCAGATGAAAATCATATGCAGTATTTTTATTAGCCTTATTTGACGTTTTTATAAAATACATAAGTCCCTTGCAAAGGTCAAGATTCAGAAATTTTCCAACTGGCCAGTGGACGCTAGACCCAAGAACTTAGTGGTCACCGTCACAGAGTTTTAAAGTATAAAAGGGGAGGGGAGAGGGGGCAGTTTCGCTACTTTCTAAAAACTAATAGAACTCTGAACACTATGGGAAAAAAAATTATTCAATACACATTAATTTAAATATGGAAAATGTAAGTTAAAATAGGTTTTTGAATTTTTTTTAATGAATGAACAAATAAATTAGGATTTGAGAAGTTGGCAGGAAACTGCATTTTAGATGATTTATAGAACATTTTATATTATCTTCAACAGTTTGTATTGAGGTAAACGTCCAGTTCAGTTTTTGGACACTTAGGCAAGTAATAGTCTCGTCTATTTCCATCTTGCAAAAAACCAAAACTGGCGTCGATGCGAAATATTCATGATTAGAAATAGATTTTTGAATTTGTTACATAAAAGTAGTAATAAATTAAAAATCCCTTAAAAAATACAATTTAGATGAAATAGTCCATTTTTAGAACATTAACCTCCAAACCAATGAAAACATAAGATTTTATTCTAAAGATAAAATTTTGCATTTTTCAAGATAATAATTAAGAATTATCCGAAAAAACCCCGCACAATTTGCATAATTTTCAACAGTTTGCATTGCAATAAACATCCAATTCCATTTATGAAAGCGTAGGCACTTAAAGTCTTGCGTACCAACCAGGGTTGGCTTTCTGCCGGCAGAAACCTGTTTTTTGCCAAGCCAGTGGCAGAAACTGGTTATAACCGGTAAAAACCGGCAGAAACTGATAGAAACTGGCAAAAACTAGAAAACGTTTTTAATAGCTCTAGTAATTACTTAATGACAGACAATTAAGTAAAATAAAAAATATAACTCCATTTCATCATTGCAAAAACTTAATATAATAGTTATTTAATAATTAGTGTAAAAATATGTTAAATAACAAGACTGACATTTCCAAAGCAAAGTAAAATTTATCATAGTTGAAATTGTTATGTGTTAGAAATTTTAGCCTTGTAATGTTGTAAGTAACAAATTTTTCAGTTTTTTTATAATTAATTTTTTGCATTTAACATTATATATTATAAAGTGTAATATATCAAATATTTAAATAAATACAGATTTTTTTTATTTCATTAAACTCTAAAATCCAAGAACTTGTCATTTTACACTTAATATAGTTGAATAAAGCTATTCTCAAAGAGCTCCCCCCCCCCTCCTCGCTCCTGTCTTGATTTCTATGGAAAGCTAATAATCCAATTATATAAGTACTAACACAGTCTTCAACTTTGCTGTATGTAAGAAACAATATAATTGGTTAGATTCACTGACTCATAAATGTAAAGAGTTTCATTGGTTGAAACAGTTCTGCATATACACATTTCATGTAACCAATCAAGTAAGCAGTTCTGTTTTTGTAAGCTGTTCTTCTATCAACCAAAAGTGCTATTTGTACAAAAAGATTTTGTTTTCAGAACAGTTTGCTCTATGCTGTGAAGCTTTTTTAATCATGAGTTCTAAAGGTGGTAGACCAATGGATTCTATATGGGGATTTTTTAGTCAGAAAGAAATTAATAATAAATTAGAAGTTGAATATAATAGCTGCAAAAAAACTGTGAGTGCAATACCTTACAGAATGAAAGAACATCATAAAAAGTGTAATGGTGCTACTAGTGATGTGTACAAGCAAGCTTCTGATTCTAAAATACAAGTTACGCTAGAATCAAGTGATAGTGATTTGGTGATTAACAAGATTACTCCTTTTCCTAAAAAATCAAGACAAGAAAATGAGTTTACAGAAGTTGGACCTTCTAGAATCCAAAGTTCTCTGAGTAATTTTATTGTGAAAACAAACTGAAAAGAAAAAGATGGTTTGGATAAGGCAATCGCCAAGTTTTTCTACAGCTGTAACATAACTTTTTTGGTGAGTGAAAATCCATCATTTATAAGCATGATTAACTTACTGAGACCAGGTTATAAACCTCCCAAAAGAAAACAGTTGGCTGGAGATCTACTGGACAAAATACATAGTCAGTTGCAACTACACCTTGAAAAGAAATTCAGTGGTGAAAAAGTTTCATTGATACAAGACGGATGGAGTAATATCCATAA
The DNA here is from genome assembly GCF_026930045.1 of Uloborus diversus. Classification (NCBI taxonomy): domain Eukaryota; kingdom Metazoa; phylum Arthropoda; class Arachnida; order Araneae; family Uloboridae; genus Uloborus; species Uloborus diversus. Next base: position 59,951,901 of record NC_072731.1, on the reverse strand, counting down.
CGAACCCTTTGTTGCAAATTGTATTCACACTTGTTCTGAATGCATGTTTTATAATTCTGTAAATACAGGAAGTGAAAAAAAAACTGCATCTTACTGTGCTGATTTAGTGAAAAATGCAATAATAGAACTTGAAACGAAATATGACTGCAAAGTATTATCTTTAGTAACTGATAATGAACACAAGATGGAGTTAATGAGGAAAATTATTGAAGAAATGCCATCTGTTACAACTTATGGGTGTTCAGCTCATTACTTAAATCTTCTTGGACTGGATATCACACCAGATTCTCTTATTAAACATGTGGTTTCAGTCCAGAAATATTTCAGAAACCATCAGAGGCTTGGAGCTTGGCTAAAGGAGTACCCAAAAGCTGTAAAACTACATATATACCTTGTAATACACGGTGGAATAGCCAGGTGGACTGCTTAGAGTCATTATGAAGAATCGCCCATATTATTTACAAATACTAGAAGAACATGAAGATGATATTCATGACAAAGGTATTGTTCAGATTATAAATAATCAGATGATTCACAAAGAAGGTAAACACTTGCTGCTGCAGATAAAACCTGTTGCTATTGCTCTAGATTCAGTTCAAAAAGAGAACTGCTCAATTGCAGATGCTTGCGATGTTTGGATTCGTTTAATAAAAGAAGAGGCTCTTATGTGTGCTTTTGAGAAGGAAGTGATGCACAGGCTTAATCAAGCAGTTACTGATAACCATTTACTCGCCTATATGCTCCATCCAAAGTATTTGGGAGTAAATTTATCATGTAATCAAGAAGAATGTGCCCGAACTTTACTCATATTAACCCTGATTATGTTCCTTATACCATAGCTTTACAAAACTAACTGGCCCCTTTTCCCGAAACCTATTTTTCCTAATCAAGTTGTAACAACTACTCCAGCTACCGCATGGTGGTCCAGTTTGAAAAAATGCTATAGATGAAAGTTTTGTGAAACTTGCTTGTTCTTTGATGATAATGCCAGCTAGTTCTGCTGGGATTGAAAGAATCTTCTCTAATTTCTCCTTTGTGCACAACAAATTGAGAAATTGTTTAGGTTTAGAAACGGCGTCAAAACTTGTATTTTGTTACAGGCAGTGTGAAAACAATGTAAAATTTGATTTTGAATGGTGATAGTGTTGTAAATAAATTGTATTTGGGTTAATATTTAATTATTTTTCTTATACATTTTCTATTATATGTCAGGAATTGCATTTAAGTCATTTTTTGAGTTTCTGCCATAAATGTGGCAGAAAGGGGTTTTGCCATGCCAGTTTTAACCAGTTTCTACCAGTGGTTTTTACCGCCTTGGCAGAAACCTGCCAACCCTGGTACCAACATCTTCGAAATGACCAAACATGGTGATAACGTGAAAAATTAAGATATAAACTTCTGAATCTGTTGCAAAAAATAATTTTAAAATAAAAATACTCATGAGACTACTTTAGTTGAAACCCCTATTTTAACACTACTATTAGGTCTCAATTTACGCGGTTATGACTTTCGCGGCATTTCCGTGGAATATAATCCTTGCGTAAAATGAGAGCCTACTGTATTCTGCTTTGGGGGCCTTAAGTTTGGTGAAATATTTGGAAGATATTGATGAAAACTATTAAAATTGAGCCAAGCAAAAAGGAGAGATAAGTCATTGAAATGTTAAAAGTGGAATCCAAAGAACACATGTTACAATAGAAGAACGTACAGCATAGTAACTATACTCCATACTAAAACAAAGATCTTTTTCATATTAGGAACATGACTAAAATTCAAGGCACTGAAGTTGCCATAAAATTTCTGAAAAGGAGTGATGAAAATTGGAAATTTCTGTTAGCCTCAGTACAAAACTTGAAAACATAAAAAACAATTATATTTTACAAGGACTAATGGATTTGATTTGTTCTAAAATCCATTTACAATTTGATGTAAATGACTATAAAGATGTTTGTGTACAATATGTTATAGGAAGGAATGTTTGTGTACAGTGATGACAAAGCTACAAAAATTGGCTATAAATATTATATATTTGTAAATTTTCATTTAGGAGAGACCGGGGCAAGATGACGAGCCGGGCAAGATGACAAAAGCTTTAATTTTTCCGTTTTAAACTAGGTAACTGCATCAACTGCATGCTACTGGCTCTTCTATCGTATAGAGACGCTGAAATCGCCATATTTCTGTTAGTTCTGAAGCTCTGATTGTTTACCGTTGCCACGATATAACTTTTATGCATGTGTAAATAAGCTCTGCTGCACATACATATAGGATATATCGTGTCTCTTGAGTATTTATGAGTAACTTAGTTTAAATACTACCTATTACCACGAATAAATGTCAATTAATCGCCTTTTGTTATGGCAATGGAGAAGAATCCGTTCAAAGAGGCAGTCTGGGACAAGATGACGAGCCTGCCTTTTGCCCGTGTTTCGGACTTTATTAAACTATGTTGTCCACTTTATCAAATTTCTGTAAACACTGTTTATCCACGCAAACTTGCGCTTCTCCTCTGGGGCTAAAGGACGCATTGAATCAAGGTAGGTATTGTTTGAAAGTGGGTGACAAGGGGCTATTTATAAACTAGTTGACCAAATGACTAGTTGAATAAATTAAACCAAGCAAAGAATCTCCTGCTCTGCTGATTATTGACATAAATCTCACATAGCTTTGCAGGCTATCTTATATTACAGTGAAAAAACATTATCATGGTTGGGTTGCCATTTCACACATCGCATCGTCTCTAGCTCCTGATGCGTCATTTTTCTACCCATTAAAAACCTACTATAGCCAAGCATGTGACAACTTTATGGTCATTCATCAAGGACAAACTATCACAGAAAAAAATATATTGTTGAGCTTTTGAGTACCACTTACTTCAAAGCAGCTACAGTTGGAAATGCCGATAAAGGGTTTAAAAAATGAGGTATCGAGTCTCATAATTTTCTTGTTTTTTAGCGGACTATGACGTTGTTGACTCTGAAACTGAGAATAATAGTGCTAATCCTCAGACCTTGGGAGTAGAAAACCAATATATAAATCCTCCAGATGAAGCGGAAGTTATGGCAAATGCTGATTCCGATACACCAAAGAAGCATGTTAGTGTTTCTGATTTCAATGCATTTGCCTAAAGCAACACAATGCAAGAAAACAAAAGCTGAAGCTCAAACATTCTTACAAGCACACCCATCAAAGAAATGTCAGAACAAGGAGCAAAGCAGAAGAAAAAAAAGAATTATTTAAAAAAAAACAGGGAAAATAAGCTCATGAAGCTAAAAAGGGAGTAAAAAAAACTCAGACCAAGTTCCTGTAGGCTCAAGTCTATTACTGTGGGCCCGTATTCATGCCAAGCAATGCAGTTGCATCAAATTCAAAGAATAGTGTTCTAAGATGTGTTGCTTGGAAAGTGGAATTTTGAGACCCTCCAACAGAAGAATGGATCCAGAGCTGTAAAAGCCAAGAGTGGTGGCATGAGGAATGTTCCAATTATGAAAATGGTATTTTTATTTGTGTCTATTGTTAGCTGCACAACTTAACACTTGAACACTATGCTACAACGCATTACGCTTAATTTGATACTTAGTAAGATGTAAAAACACAGCTATCATTCGTAAAACTAAGTAACATATTAAAAACATAAAATATGTTCAACCTTTTTCAACGTTGTCATCTTGCCCCTAGGTCAAAGTCATCTTGCCCCAGTACTGAGGCAAGATGACAATTTGTTAAGGTTATGAAAAAGTAAAAATATCCTTCGTTATTTTTATTTGAAAAATTAAATGGCAATATATTTAATACTACAAAGGACTACTCTAACAGCTCATGTAAAATTAATTTTACTATCCTTAAGAATAAATTAATAAACCACAAAAACTGTTAGCATATAGTCATCTTGCCCCAGTCTCCCCTAATATTTTACAGAATGCAAAAGTAAATATTTCACATATCAAAATACACACTTGTATCTTATTACCAAAATGTACTAGTTCATGTTTATCAATTATATTTCTTTTTGCTGAATATTCAAAACTTTAACAAACATTTTCTATGCTAGTTCTAAAGACAAGCTGAAATTTTGCAAATATGTTTTTATGTTCCTGTTTTCTAAATCAATAAATGATTATTTCAGAAAAATTTTCTTATTTTGTTCCTTAATGCATCTGTATAAACCTATGTATAATGTTTGCGAAAATGGTTGTCATATTTATGAACATCACTTATTCAAAGTTAAAAGAACTACTTTATGTTTATATAATCTAAACCACTATAAGAACCTTCTACTAAGCAAAGGTCTCTCTTAAAAATAAATGGAAACTTGAATTCAGATTTTTTTTTTTTTTTTTTTTTAATTCATTAGATAAATTTCTGCTTTTTCTGAGAATGACCCCCCAATATTTTTTTTTTCTTTTTCAACATGTAAGCTAACTAACACTTTGTTGTAAATAAAATTTTCATTAAAATTACCCATAACATAATTTTGTATTGACTAATGCTTTTCATCAGATATCTTGTAAGCAAAAAAAGTAATTGACTTTCATAACAAAATAATTCTCTTTTACAGAAAAAAAAAATACATTTATAAAAAATGCATTTTCAACACATAAGTTAACAAATGAAAAGTTTTAAGAAACGTTTAACTATAAAATTTTATACTGAGTTTCTTAAACATAAATTCCCTCAGCACAGTATAAATACATAGTGGTTAACATGAAATGATAATAAAATGGTTTTAATGTTAAGAATAATTAGGTTTGTTAAGAACAATAAAAAATTTTACGACCAAAGCTTTAAATTTATTTTGTAGTAAGTTATCCCACAAAAATTATATCTCGGTACTAGTTTTTATTTTTTGTAAAAGTTTGAATCTGCTTTTTTTGGAGTCAGGAAGAACAGAAAATTTTGAAACTATATTTTAACAGTATACAGTGTTTTGCTTTATCGCCAGAACAGCAAGATGAATATCTTGCTTGTCTCATTGTGCTTGGAAGGTAATTCTCTAACCTCCTGAGACACAAAAGGCATCTTTCAAATGACTAACCTTATTGAAACGGTCAAAAACCAATGGAAGTAAGAGAAGTTATGTTTAAAAACACATTTCCTTCAGATCCCTCTCTTTAAAATAACCAAGAAAGCTTTTTTAAATTGGGCTTGTATTTATTTTGCGTCATCAAAAAGTATAGTCGCAATTAGTGATGTGGATCGGGTAAATACCCAGCGGGTAGGTAAATATTTTTTGGGTATTTACCTGGGTATTACCCAAGGCCTGGGTAAATACCCAAAAACTGGGTATTTTACAAAAAATGTAAAAAATGAATGGGAATTTTTTTTAAAAATCTAATATGAAATAATTGTAAAACTGATAAATATACATATGTATTACACAGTTTATAATATTTTTTATTAAAAGACTTGATGAAATTATGAAAGAAACATATCGTGAACCAAAGAATCTTTCTTTTCAATGTTATAATTGGAGAAGATGTTTGCTTTTTTTTGTAACCAGTTAAGCTTTTTACTTTTTGTAGAATGGCTTTTTATATCTGAAATTTGGCTATTAACATTGATTAGGCATATCCAACACATTTAATGTGAATATCATATTAGATTGCTTAGATTTCACACAATAAATCTTTAAATATGTGATCAAAATACAATTTTTGGGCAAAAATTTATTGTTTTGTATATGGTTGGTTATACAAGGTATATTCTAAAAGTAATGCAATGGTTTTTTTCCAGGCCACTTTTATTGGTCTGAGTATAATCAAACTACTTGGTTTAGGTGAGGGGGACCGTAAGGTTTTCCTGAAAACCAGTCTCAGGGTTATCCGAGCTGTGGAAGTGGACAGACGTAAGTTAATGTTAACCTCTGCTCATTGACCCTGACACGGGAAAAAATGGTACACGATTAAGGTTTGTTGCATAACCAACAAAATCCCTAAATCTCTTGAGGAGACTAACAAAATGATTCGTGAGACTTACGGAGACTCTTCTCTGTCCTATTCACAAGTTTTGAGGTGGCTAAAGACCTCTAAAGAGGGCCAGGAAAAGGTTCACGATGAACACAGGGGTCTGTCCAGGATTTTTCACAGGGTCCGTTTTTTGTGAAAAATCAAATAATTTTGTGAAAAATGAATTAATTTTGTAAAAAATCAAGAAATTTCGCAAAAAAAAAAAAATTTTTTTTTTGTTAAAACAAAATTTTAGAATTTAGAGATGGCACAAACTGCATCAGTTAAACTTAAAGTTGAGTGTTTTCCTCTTCTACGTCAAGAAAATCATTCTGGATTTTTTTTTTCTGATATTTGGCGGGGGGGGGGGGGGGGGGGGGCATCGCTCTTTCAAGTATCAATATTTATCTACCATTCTACAAAAATGTTAAATTATACTAGATATATTTCGGTACAGTACTTAAAATAATTGTAACAAAAATATAAATAAATAAAATAAAATTCAGAATAGGGTTCAGCATTCAACTTTTTGACCCAAGACACTCTTGAAAAGCACAGAATTTCGTTTAAAACTTATAAATTCCGTGATTTTAACAAAAATAAAAAGATATTTCAATTGTTTACCTCTTAACAAAGCGTAATAATCATTAAAAATTCGAAAAATCGGATTCCCATAGCGGATGCAAAGAGATCGCAATTCTCAAAGTGAAGGCATCAAAACTATAAAAACGGCTTGTAAAAGAAATATTTTTGATAAAATTATTTTTAAATTGCATTTTAGAGTCCTATGATAAACATATCATTAATATCTGTGGACACAGTTGACCCAAAAAATAAAATAAAATAAACCATCTATTTAGCATTTTAATTTTTGACTCATAACAGAAAATGGAATTTTGCTTTAAAAAACTTGAAATGAGAGTTTTAACAGAAATAAAGAGACTTTTATTTATTTGAATCCTAATAAAGTGAAGTTAACTTGAAAAAAGAAAAAAATATGATTCTCATATCGGATGTTAAAAGATTGCCTTTTTCAAAATGTAGACATCTAAAGAAAAAGAAAACGGTAATTAAAAGAGTTTAATTAAAGTTAATCATCCTTGTTAGCATCGAAAAATCAAAACCCATATAATTTTCTCCCAAAATAACAATTAAACATCACCACCGCACCCACCGTAAAAACGCGATTATTGTCAAGCAGGCAAAATGATGAGAATATTTTCTAATCAAGTCATTATAAAGGTTCAACTCCAGACGCTAAGTGGTGATAATTTTGAAGTTGGTAACACTATCTGAAGCGATCATATTTTTTCCTCACCCTTACTATCCCTTTGCAGTTCTAAGTTCATTTCGCAGATATATATTATTATTGTTTATTAAATTATGAGCGGAGAAAAGTGCTTACCAATGCCTTTTCAGAAAAGTTTACAAAAACACCGCTGCTAATTAGCTGTGATAAAACAAACAACCATTATATTTATTTGGCAGTAGCAATTATTTATCGCTTGCAGGAGCATCCCAAGAGTGCCGATTTTTTTTTCAAAATTAGCCGATTTTGTATAAGCTGATCCCTCTAATTTGACTTTAAAAAAAAGGTGCCAAAAATTATCGGTTTATACACAGAAATATGCGTTATTTTGCTTTCAGATTTGCTCTTTCAATAAACAATTTGACATATCCGATCTTGTTTATCAGAATTTTGTGAAGGGTCCGTTTTGTTTGATCGGGATTTTGTGAAAGGTCCGTTTTGTTTGATCGGGATTTTGTGAAAGGTCCGTTTTGTTTGATCGGGATTTTGTGAAAGGTCCGTTTTGGTTGATCGGATTTTTGTGAAGGGTCTGTTAACGGACCCAAATATGCTCTGGCCAGACCCCTGGAACAACGCTCTGGGCGGCCGTCAACCAGCAAAACCGACAACAATGTTCCTCAAATGTTGCACTTTGACCCTCGATTGACTATCAAGATGGTTGCAGATGAACTGAACATGTCGTCTACTGCTGTGTTTCGCATTAGTTAAGATTTAGCGATGAGAAAAGTGTGAGACAAGTTCGTGTCGAAGCACCTTGCCATAACATGCTGCGAATCTGCGAGTTTCTGGCTAAACACCAAGTGAAAACGCTCTCCCAGCCCCCTATAGTCTTGACATTGCCCCGACAGACTCCTTTTTGTTCTCTCGGATTAAAGCAGGCCTGAAACGAACTCATTTTTATCCCTAGAAGAGATTCAATCAGCCGTGACGAAGACCTTAGGGGAGGTCCCCAAAAACGCCTTTCAGGGCACTTAAGTCATGGCAGAGATGATGTAAAAAATGTGCAGAAGCTCAAGGAACTTACTTTAAAGAATTTTAAGTGTTTGTGCGAATCTGTTCAATAAATTATTTTTAAAAAAGAATTGTACTTGCTTTAGTTTTGTAATTGCAAAATTGTAATTGCATTAGTTTTGGAATAGACTTGGAATAGACTTTGGAATAGACTGTATATATACATAGTGGAATACATACAGAAAAGTATTTTAGTTGAATATAAATTTTTGAAATAAATACCCGGGTAAATACCCATTTTGGGTATTTACCCAGGTATATACCCTGGGTATTTACCCCTAAAAATAAATACTCGGGTACTTTACATCACTAGTCGCAATTCACAAAACAACTACTCTCCCCTTCATACTATAAATTTTATTTTTTAGTGAAATATTTTCTTTTTCATTTTCTATCACCGACCTACATAATATTGAACTTAAGAACAATGATAATATCTCATCAAATCTGTCTCAATTTCTCGAGAAACTGGATTGATCATTTTCTTCAAAATAATGATTTAATATTTTGACTTCAGCTTCAAGTGGGTATTGTCAGCTCTTCTACACTGGGATACAGTAAAATCTGATATATAAAGTTCTGTTAAAAAGAGTTCCACACTTATTTCAAGTATGCATTGGTGCGAAAAATTACTAAGAATTGAAATAGTCATTCAAAGAATTAAGATTGACGGATTGAAATTTTTATGATAGAGTGTAGCATTGTTCAAAAAACGCTCTGCAGTATAAATGAAGTAAACAAAAATTCAAAGTCATACATGTTAAAATGACATTAGATTTTCTATCATTGAAAAGGTTGCTTTCTAGTAATTCTTCCAGGGGGGTTTTAATAGGAGGGTAGATTTAATCTTCCAGGGGGTAGATTAACTCTTGAATACCATCTTGTGTCACTCAGAGATTCTCAAGTAAAGAGCTGCAAGATATATTTCTTGATGTTGAAAGTATTTTTTGATGTGGGGTGTTTTTCAAAAATAGCATATCTTTACAAAAAGTCTCTATGAAGGCAAATAATACATAGAGTTGCTAAAATGTGAATGTGGTTCTAGTACAAGGAATCAATGAACACTTACCAGCTAAACATTAAGTTGTAATATGAGCATAGAAATTTATGTAAAATGACATGGAGTTTATGCGTAAAAATTGTGCAGTCTCAACACTGTACGGGCATCTCATACAAGATGTATCATCCTAACATAGAGTACACAATTTTGAAATATTTAACCCATGTGAAGATATTACTTCTTAAGTTAAGGCAAACAATTATTCCCCATCACTTTTTTTCTGTTCTGAAAATGCAGGCAAATAATTTTCTAAGTTATCTAAATTGAATATACCCATTTTTTTTTATCATTCATAGCAAAAAGGTTGAGGCTGCAACCGCCCACCATCTCCCCCCCCCCCCCCCACCATTTGCCGCTCGGTACTCAAACATAGATTTTAGTATAGCGGTGTTAATTATTGTGGTAAATAGTTTATTATAAATGCTATTTATGGGGCATCTGATGAACAGTAACAAAACTATTAAACATTTAAATAGAACCTGAGAAAAGTCGGAAGCACTTAGGAATCAGAAAGATATTTTTTGTGACATCCATACCATTTTAAAATAAAAACCATAAAGTTCTATTTCCAATTTACTCTACAGGAATTTTTACATTTAAGTTGTTCAAAGAACAAAGGTAATAAAAATATTTGGGAAACTTTTCATTATTATTTTGAGTTTAAAAAAAAAATAAAACAAATAAAAACTTAATTTTCCTATCAAATATTATGGGTGTAACTAGTGAATGCTGGAGAATGACGCTTTTAATATTTGCTCATTTAGAAAGGAGGGGGGGGGGGGGGGTGAATAAATTTTAAAAGTTTAAGAATTCTTTTTAAAAAATTATTGATAAAAAAACTAACAAAATTAAGATATTTTTCGCCATAAAAAATTTGAGAAGGCTACTACATAGATACAGTGAAACATGTGCATAACAATAAGCCTATATGTTTAAATTGGTCCCAACAAATTCTTAACCAATGAATTTTTCAATCAGCCTGCAACAATGATCGTTTTTGATGCACCTGTTTATATCCATAATTAAAGTTTTTTTTTTTTTCCTTTTCCAAAAAGAAAAAAATAGTTAACTTATCTCTCAGATCTTTTTTTTTTATTTTTAAAAAAAATATGTCCCATATAAGAGCTAACAAAAAATAGAAGCACAGACCCCGAAGTGGTTTTGGGGGGGGGGGAAGTAGGAAATAAGGAATCAAAAATTTAAAAAGTAGGAAAAAAATCACTTAAAAAAGTAGGAAAAAATAGGAAGAGATAGGCCTACACACACGTCGAGACGACTGACAATCATTAGTACGAAAAATAAACTGGTGGAAACAAAGATATTAATTACAAAAATATGAAAATAAAATCTAAACAAAAAAACACCTTTCACCAATACAGTAATAAAATTTTTAAGTGTGAAAGAATAAAATGCAATATAGCGATTGCAAAAAAAAAAAAAAAAAAAAAAGCAATAATAATAATAATAAAACTCCTATTTTGGTTCAATAAAACCATTTTTGTTAAAGATTTGTTTTGTCAAAAACGAAAACATTCCTTCGACAGCATCCATTTATCATTTAAAAATACTATCACTTTCAGCTCCTGTTATCATAAACTATGATACAAAAGCAAATATTAAGTTTTAACTAAAATTAATCAGCAGCTGACATGCATTTTTGCATAAACAGAGGCAGATGTTTGAATTTGGAAAAAAAAAAAAAGGAAAACGACCGAAAATGCAGAACTAAAATAAATGTATGAAATACACCGCCAGCCATTGACTGAGCTGGCGGTGTATTTCACGTATTTCTGCCTTAGCCCTGGCTATAGCGCGGTAACTTACTGAATAAAATAAATGTGTTCTTAAATATGGGACATAAAATTTATAATAAAACAATTCAACTAAATAAATAACGAAATAAGTCAACTAAAGGGTTTGTACTATGTTATGTATTTTTAGCATTCAACATACATTTTTGTTTCAGGCAAGTCATTTATGGGGGTCAATTTCTCCCCTCCCTGGCTTTGGAAAATTAATACTTAGCTATTCCATGTTTGTGCGGTTTTCGTTGTTTTCAAATAAAATTTGCATTCAGTATCCATCCTTCACTAGCCACCTCCGGGGGGGAGGGGGGGATCAAAGTGACGGGCCAATTCTAATTTTAATCAAGCAATAAAAACGAATACTGTTTTAATGGTTTGATGATTTTTACCTCCTTCTTGTTCCAAAATTTTTGTCACGAAAAAAAAAGGAAACATCCATGCATGGAAAACAGAACATTTTTATCAAAGACAAATATCACTTACTAATGTTTTTCTGTGCATAAAAGGGAAGGCATGTAGTTTATCTGAATCCTCACCATACAACAAAAATATTCATTCGGAAATTGTTCACGAAATTGAGTGAGGAGGAGCACCTGGCATCAAATGCCTGCATATATCTCTTTCTCCCCCTTCCCCTTTTATCAGGCCCACTAAGTACAATAACTTACAGTAGATACGCTGCATCGGTATAATTGCCCGCACCCCGGAAAGAGTAAGAGTCTGTCGAAAAAATTTTAAATGCTCAGAAATGTCGCATTGCCATAAACACAGCACATAAAAATGATGAGCAACTCCTCGATATTGATGTTATATCAGAGTAGAGAATACCCATTAAATAGAAAAAAATACATATTAGTTTGTGGCTCTATCCCCCAACTTTTAAAAATGGGAAGAAATAAAAGCAAAATATTGCATTTAAAATGATTTCCGATTTTTCTCCAAAAATCGGGAACGTTTTGCCCATCCAGGTTTTGCCGCTTTTTCTTTTTTTTTTTTGCAAATACACTTTTTACAAAGAAAGAAAATAAAATTTTATAATAATACGTTCCCGATTTTTCTCCAAAAATCGGGAACGTTTTGCCCATCCAGGTTTTGCCGCTTTTTCTTTTTTTTTTTTTTTTGCAAATACACTTTTTACAAAGAAAGAAAATAAAATTTTATAAATTTTGTAATCATGTTTACGATTTAGAATGAACAATAATCATATGTATGTACGAAAAAAGTTAGTTTCCGCAATTATTTTTGAAGTGGTCCGTTTTTGAGAATTTCTGTTATCTGTCACTTTTATGTTGTACCAACATCAATAAAATATGTACAGTGTACAAGTTTTCATTTTTTGCTTTCTTATGTTCCTTTTAAGGTTTTACATTGCCTTTCTGTTTAAATAGAACTCTATTTCCCTTGTAATCATATAATAAATTGGCGAATAGGAAATTCGGTTTTTCCCGCATTTTTTGAACCGCCGGCCATTTACTTTAATTAAAGCTTCTAATTAACGAGCAAATAATATATAATTGCATCAGAATGTGCCAGTATCTATTTTCTTTTAGTTTCGTTAAAACAGCCGGACTGAAGTCGGGGCGATAAAAAGAAAAGTCGATCATAAACGCCGCAACGGCAAAAAAGTCACTTACGAAAATTTAACTTTTAAATACGCAAACGCCGCTGCCGCGGCGTTCCTTCCAGAAATTAATGTAGTCAGTCAATGAAAAGCTCAGGATCTGCTTGCTTCTTTTGCTTTTTAAAATTGAAACATGAAGAAAATTATCAGTGCTTGATTGTAAAATTAAGAATCAATGAAAAATTAGAAGTGCTATACTAAAGAAAGAAAAAGTAGGAAAAAAAAAGGAAAAAGTAGGAAAAATAGGAACTCTTTGGGGTCTGGAAGCACAATAAACAAAACTCAGCACAATTGTAGAAAAGCTAAATTGTACTAGCATCCTCTTTCAGAACAACTAAAACAAGTTGATGCTAAAGAGAGCTTAGGAATTCTTTCTTTTTTCGACCATAGCCACGTTTTTCAAAAAAAAAAAAAAAAAGTCTTAGAAATATAGTTGGAAAAAGTAAAGCGGACACTAAACCAAAACATCTAAAGGTGCCATTAAGGCGACGTAGAACAATCTTTTACCCGACAAAAATATTCCCAATGCGGATAATAATGGAATTGTTCTTGCCTAGCTTATATATAGGGTAACGGCACCAGTCAGACATGCTTAAGACATCGTTCTCAGGTTAACTCATTTTTTTGAGCCATTTAGTATACTTTTTCTCTCCTACAACAACATCTCATCTAACCTTTGGCTGCTATTGGATCCTCTGAATTAGTTAATTCTATTTTTATTTGATCAATTTCGAAAAAAGGTCCGAGCCCTAGTAACAGACAAGATGAGCGAAGAATGAGTAATTGCCAAAATTCCCTTTTTCCCTTCAAAATGTGCAAAAGTTTTGCTTTGAGGACTAAAAGCTCATGAAATTCAAATGAACATGAAACACCTGCTGACTTTGTGGTGGCTGTTCATAACCTTTGACCACTGCCTTGGAAATACCAACTTCTTTAAGAAATTCACTCTGATAATACTAGATGGCTGCACCATATTCATGAGCCACAGCAACATCAGTTTTACCCGCCTAATAGACTTATTATTTAAATCCAAACTTATGAGTGTCTGTTACTGGACCCTTGTCTGCTGGTGTTCCTACCCAATGCCTTCTATTTTTTTTTTTTTTTTCATTAATTATAAAAGCTGAAAATTGCAAAATGGTTAACTTAGCTGTTATTAAATTATTTTATTAAAACACTTTTAGTTTTTTAAAATAAAACTTAACAGATTATATGCACTGGACATGTGGGTAGTTGCTTGAATATTAAAAACTGCTTATAACAATAACTTGTTTGTCACTTTTTTTTTTGGTCCCATTAAACACAGGTTTTGCTGTATATATTAACAAACAGATTTCATTTACAACTGCATGTTATGATCTTTTAAATTTGACAAAGCTTTCAAGTAAAGAAATACTATACAGATCCTGAGCTTTTTCAGAGATAAGAAATTTTAACATTTTGCTACAAAATTCAAGTCAGAAATGTGCTCTCAATGAGCCATCTCTGCCTAGAAAATGGTTTGAAAAAAAATATGAGTTGCTGATTTTCTCCAAAATTTCAACATCTATAACTTTTGGAAACAGCTGAAATAATGTTTTTTTTTTAATAGGGTATGAATTGACTACGCAAAATAGTGTTCATATTGTTAATATAGAATAAAAATTCTACAAAATATTTTATAAATTAATGCAATTTTAAATAATCATATGCAGATTTTTTAGTAAAAAAGAAGAATTTAAAACATTCGATGATTTTAAAGTATAACTTACAAATTTTCCATTTCTAATGAATCTTCAGCACTTTTGGTTCACCTAAATAAAAAAAAAATCAAAATATTTTACAGGATCTTTTTTTTTTACTTTTACAAAATACAAAATCTGACATTCATGTATTTCAAAATCATTGATCCACCCACATATTCAAAATGTATCACTCTTACTGAGAATAAGAACTCTTTCTTGAGTCAAATGGGGGGGAGGGGGAACTAAGGAAAGCAAGAGAAAACTTTAAGAAGCAATTACAAATTATGATCAGAGACAAAAATAGTAAAAAAGTTATAAAATTATTTCCCAAAAGAACTTACACAAGTTAAAAGCTGGGGTTAAGAATCAAATTTTTAAGGAGAGGGAAAATTATTCTAAAAAAATTATGAGTTAACAGATTGCACTAGTCACCACAAAAAATGCATCCGGCTTAAAAATAGCTACTTCCGAAGTATTTTGCCTCCCTAAACACGAAAATCACCATACAACATAAAGATTAGCTCTAGTTTTCAAGATACAGAGCCTACTAGGTCAGTAAATTCCTACTATTGCTCTTTTTTGTGGTAGAAACACCCTCCATGGTGCTGACTGTCTTCTAAACTTCAACCCCAGGTTGGGATAGAAAATCTCACTACATGAAAATCGAAATGGACCTCAAGAAATTTACATTCTAGGAAGAGAATTTCTGGAAGAAATGCCAAAAATCAGCCTCAAGTAGATCCACCTATTTCTGATTCCATCCATGCTCATTCTGCTGGGAATACAAATGTGATGACCAGCAACAGGCTCTTGGCCCAGCTAGGCTGATCCTAGTCAATTTATCACAAGGTTCATACACTTATGGTTAAAAAAAATTCCCTGACTTTTCCAGGTTATTTTTTAGAAAATTCCAGGTTACTTGTTTCATTTAAAACAAAGTTTAAATAGCAATATTTTCAAAATAATTAAAATTGTTTAAAGTAACCCTGATGCGGAAAAACTAAAACTTTTCCCCTTAGATTTAAAAAAAACATTGTTTTTTTTCTTTCTTTCTTTTCTCTCTCAAAATTTTAAGTTTTTTTAAAAACATTTTGTTCAAAACCATTTTAATTCGTTTATTACGTGTTGAAAACAAAGTACTTTCAAATTGTTTTAGCCTTTCTTCGATGTGCAATATCAGCATTTTACTGTAATCACGCAGCAATCTTTTAGCATCCACTTTTGGTTTACAATACTTCTTTTTATTTTCTTATTAGTATATAACACAAAACATATTGAGCAAAATACAAAGCTATGTTTCAGTATAAATAGGATTAACTTGTTCCATCGATCAGCATACCATATAATGCAAAAAAAAAAAAAAAAATCAACATCTGCCAATCATGGGCCAATGCCAATAATCATCAGGTTTTTTTTTTTTTTTTTTTTTTCACATATCAAAGGATGCTTCATTAAAAAAAAATTCCTTTCTAGAAAATAATTAATTTTTAAAAATTCATAATTTGTTGCACATTTTTAGTTACTTTCAATAGTTTACATTGAGATAAACATCAAATTCTGTTTTTGGAAAAAAAATTTAAAAAAAAAAAATTATATTAACTTGAATTTTTGGCATCTTGAATTCAAATTGTTTTTCGCAATCACGAGCATGTATGTGTATGTATGCGCGTGTGTTTGTGTAGGCACATATGTGTGTGAGTGTTGTGTATGCAGTGCTGTGCGTGTACTCGCATGTGTCTGTAGGCGTTCGTGTGTGTATGTAGGCATGTATGTTTGTGTCTTTGTGCAGGCATGAGAGTGTGTAGGTGTGTGTGTGTATGCGTGTAGGATATGGATGCAACCTGGACACAGTTTTTGCAAGAGGAGCAGCATCGTGAGGCTGGTCGACGCGACAGTGGTGCTGGCAGAGGGTGCTGGCGGGAAAATAAAATCAGCGTAACATCAAAAACAGTCAAATGAGAACAATAAGCAATCGTGATTGCTCAAAAAAAACTATTTGCAGCACATTTTGTATTATTTTCATTAGTTTGCAGTTAAACAAAACATCCAATTGTGAATCGTTTTTGGAAAATTAGTCATTTAAGGATTGTGTCTACTTCCATCTTGTGAATGACCAAAGATGGCCTCTACGTTTTTCGGGAGCCACTCTTTTCATTGTCAGCATCATTTTGCCTCAAAATTTTTACATTTTTATTCAAGAAACATTGATAAGGATGAAGATTAGATCTCATGGAACAAAATTCCTTGGTAAAAAATTGAAAAAAAAAATTGGGGGGGGGGGGCAAATTTGGAAATTCCCTGACTTTTTTAACTATTATGTCATTTTCCTTGACAATTCCAGGTTTTCCCGGAGTGTACAAATGTGTATAATGCCTGATTATTTGAAGCATTATACGTGTCCCACCCAAGAGTACTTGAAAGGTTACTATCTTAGTAAAATAAAATAAATTACAACAAGTTTCGTGAAATACTATAAGTTACATCCCTTTTGTCTAAGGAAAGAGCTTGATTACCGCTCCCCTAAACGCACCAGAACCCAACAGAGAAGCGCAATAACAGGGTTCTGCCCCTGGAAGGATCGCCGACACATATTCGGTCGAAGCAAAAACTGCTAGAAACACTGTGACAACACAGGTTCGTCAAAGGCAGTTAGGAACCATTTTCTTGCGACGAGCCTGAATTGACCGGAGCAGTTTTAACACAAACTGTGCAGCCGATCCTGTATTGGCCGGGCAAGGAATGGGTTAAGATACCCAGATCCGAACATTTTCAGCCTGACTAAGGGCTGAACCCTGTAAATGATAACTCGTACGCTTATTTCCATGACCTAAGTGTAGCACTTGACATTTCCCTACACTAACTGCCATACTCTACTTAGTAATATGATCTTAATTCTCTTGAAGCTGTTTTACTTGTTCTTCATTTTTGACAATCCTGATAACTTTTACATCATCAGCAAAACAATTCGTGCTTCTAGAAATATTATCACTGATGTCATTCATAAAGATAATAAACAGAAGAGGCATTAAAACTGATCCCTGAGGAACCCCGATTAAAACATCGCTCCATTTAAAATGATTTCCTCTCACAACTACTCTTTGCTTCCTACAAGTGAGCCAATTTCTAACCCAAAGTACAGTTTTTCCTCATATTCCTATATCAGCTAGTTTGCTGAGAAGAGCAACATGCGGTACCTTGTCAAAAGCTTTTTGAAAATCAATATAAACAACATCTACTAGAGACGTACCGAGTAGCACTTTCGCCGAGTAGCCGAGTACCGAGTACTCGGCCTTTTACTACTCGGCCGAGTACCGAGTTGCCGAGTTACCAAGTACCAATTATGTTTTATGAAGAACCACCGACACATATGTGATGAATTTTGAACTTATTGGAATAGTAGTATAGACCTCCTTGTCCATATAATAGTTTTTAAAACTAAATTCCTGCTGAAATTCAATTTACGCATTATATAAACAATTTTGTTTGTGTCAAAAATTTTACAAAAAAAATTATTTTTAAAATTAAAAATAAATAAATAAAAGGTATGATTAATCAAGTTGGAATTAAAACAAATTTATACCAATCAATTATAGATTTAGTCCGCAAAACATAAATAATTTTAATACAACAAATGTGCGGGAACACTGCAGACATGTGTTAACGCCCCCCCCCCCCCCCCCCCCCGTTACAAGGAACGTCTTTCTCAGTGCATAACATGTGAGCTAAAGAATGTTAAGACATTCGACAAAAAAATCTGACTTTTGTCGGATGCCTTTAAATCCACGAGCTCCCATGTTATGCATTGAAAAAGGAATTCCTTGCAATGCCAAAACACATGTCTGCAGGGTTCCTGCACTGTGCTTTTAACGTTGTTTTATTTCCTTTTATTTTTTAAGCAAAGGTATTTTCATAATTAATTTTTGTTTGTAACAAAAATCCATTTTTAACATAAAAATTCCATATTTTCTATCCTTTTTTTTTTTTGCATAATTTTACATAAATAATTTTTATCAACTTTGGGGACATTAAAATAAAGATTTATTCCATTGAAGCATTACAAACTTCATTATTCTCAAAATTTAAAATTTGACTTATAAATTTTAATTGTAAATGTTTGCAGAATATAATGCTTGCTCTTTTTTCCATAAATTTTAGTATCTGCCTTGGACAATATTGAATTTTTTGCAACTACTCGGTATTGGCCGAGTATCTGATAAGAATTTGGCCGAGTACCGAGTAGTAACCAAGTACTCGGTATGTCTCTAACATCTACACATTTTTTGTTATCTAAAGCTGAGGTAACCTTGTTATGGAAATGCAATAAATTAGTAGCACAGGACTTATCTTTTCTGAAATCATACTGCAAACTAGTCAACAGACGATTGGTCTCGAAGAAATTCACAATCTTAATTTTGATCAAAGTTTCAAAAATCTTACAAATCACTGAAGTCAGATTTACAGGTCTATAAATCCCAGCATTAGAAGAGTGGCATTATATTAGCCAGCTTTCAGTCCTCTTCATTGCTCCCCCTTCATTGCTTTTTCTTTGGTAACTTAAAGGTTTTGAGTGCATTATTAAAGCTTACAAAAGCGCCCCTACATAGCATTCAGGCTACTCAGTGGGTTTTAGAATATGTTTACTTGCTCTTCTTGCAGATATACAAGGAAGAAGGTTCAAACTGCAGATGATGCTTGTGAAAATAATTGTTTTATGAGCGGTAAAAGTTGGAAAATGCTTGAATGGAAAAAAAATTGTGGGATTGGGAATCCCGCGAGATTGAAATCCCGCTGGATCAATTGTGATAAATATCCTGCGGGATCCCACGGGATTCAGGATCGGGAACCCTAATTTTAACGCAACAATAAAATATGAAATGGTTTTCTATTCCTTATAAACCAATGATTTATCTACACTGTTCCACAAGCAAAATGTTAATTTTGCAATAAATATCTCATTTTTCATTACTTTCTGCTTTGAAGCCTTAATTAGCTAAATCTGGTCTAAATACTATGTCTCATTTGACAAATTGATGAGCGCACGATATATATCAGTCGATATATATCATTGGGACACTTTCAAAAACACATTTTTACGGATTTCTCGAGAAATAAAAGACCAATTGCTCTGTAATTTTTTTCACGTAAAGAGTATACTCTAGCTGTCATTTTCCTATAACAATTAAGTCTGCTTTTCATTTAGGGGACCAGCAACAAATTGAGGGAACACAAAAAGGTTTTTGATCATTTTTCATTGTTAACAGCTGGGAATGAGCTGTAAATTTCAGAAATGAATTTAAAATGTATCAAAAATTTATTTTTATATTTTTGTGAAAGTATCTTTTATAGCCACGGAGATATAAGCATTTCTTTTAAAAATACATTTTTTTTAAACATTTTCGGCTCATATCACGTACAGTTTTTTGTCAAACATAACTAAACTTTCACAATATCTGACAGCATATTAGAAAAACATAATAAAATATTAAGGTTTAAAGCAATTAATTTTTCTCTGTGCATGCATGAAAGTTAGCAATTTATAATGCTTATTATCCAAAGCTAAGATATATCCAACAACTCATAAAAAATCCTGCCTCAATATCTTTAAAATTTAAAAAGTTATCGCCGATTTAATGAGCCGAATTTCTATAATTATTGGATAGGCGACGAATGGCAAGGGGTCGTTCGCAAACTGGCAACATTTTCCTGCTATTGCTGCAGAATGATTCTTGATAAGAACGAATTATTTGAGAACGATCCCTCACGATTCATTGTCTAGCCAAGAATTATTAAAATTCGGTTAATTAGATCGCTGATAACTTTTAAGATTTTAAAGATATCAAGGTAGAATTTTTTATGAGATGTAGGATATATCTGGGCTTTCTATTTCGAAGATTATAAATTGATATCTTTCGTGCATGTGCAGTGAAAAATTAATTGCTTTAAACATTCATATTTCATTAAATTTTCAATATTTTAACTTCAAATTTTATTATTATGATTTTCTAATATGCTGTTAAATATTCTGAAAGTTTAGTAATGTTTGATGGAAAACTCTGCGTGATATGAGCCGAAAACCTTCAAAAAAATTTTTGCATTTTTTAAAGAAATGCTTATATCTCTGTGGGTGTAAGAGATACTTTCCCGAAAATATAAACATAAGTTCTAGATAGGTTTTTAACTTATTTCCGAAATTTATAGCCTATTCCCAGCTATTTACAATGAAAAATGATCAAAATCCTCTTTATGTTTTCTCAATTTGTTGTTCGTCCCCTAAATGAATAGTAGATTTAACTTTTGAAGGAAATTTTCCGCTGGAGTATACCTTTTACGTGAAAAAAATTAGAGCAATTGGTCTTTTATTTCTCGAGAAATTCGTAAAAATGTGAATTTTTCAAAGTGTCCCAATACTTTTGGTCATACAGTGTACATCCAATATTTATTTTGAAAATATCATAATATTTTCCATATTTATTTTTTCAACTACAATATTTTCAATATACAAATTATTGATCATAGTAATATTGTTTATTTATTATTAATAATAACCAAAAAGTTATGCACTCTAATTTTATGATGTATTAATGCATCATTAATATAAAAAAGTAATATATTATTCCTTTTTATTTTAAATTCATCAGAGGCACCCCCCCCCCTGAAAATTTCAATGCTGCAGTCTGCCCCCTGACCCCTACTAGGTGGGCACCCCTGTATTCATAAAAATATTAGCACTGTAACAATTTTAATTCATATTAAAAGTGCCTAGTTAAATATTAAACATTGGTCAGAAAAAAAAGAGTGTCTTATGACTGTGCATCAACTAATGCATATTTTTATTTTTGGATCATACAACTATGTTAAAGTAGCTAACAGAAGAACACTCAATAAAACAGCTAATGCTAAATGAACTCCATTGAAATTGATAAAAATGTAAAATGAAATGATATAAGTAATAAAAGAAATCTTAAATTTAAGTCCACATATTGTAATAACAATGTAAGAAAATAAAAAGTGATTTGAGGATGCATTTACTATTTTGAAGACTTTAGTTTGTGCTGATTGAAAACATCAACTATGTATCAAAATACTGGATATTTTCAAAAAAAATCATGATATTTTCAAACTCTGCCTACTTGTGATAAACTTTCAAAATGTGTCCAGTCAATTTTACATGTGTTAACAACATGAATGAGGAAAATTTGCAAAAAGCATTTTTCTTTTTTTCTTTTTGATTCTATTTTTGCATATGATAATTAACATTTTTATCATTTGACCAAAAAAAAAAAAAATCCTAAGTATAGATGTCAAACTTAATAGATGCATATAGATTAAATAACATTAAAACATCTCCATCTAAGTGCAAAAATTTATTTCACATTAAAATTTTAATTTCCGTCTTGCTTTCATACTCAAGTTTACTCAAAACTTTGCATTTTCATAAACAATCAACAACAGAGACATTTTCTAGTCTAGTACTACGCAAAATCATCTGTGTAATAAATCATTTCAAGACACTGCTTTCAATTAATACTCAATTTTCTAAAGAATCTTACCAAATATTATTCAGCTTTAAATCTTCATATGTCCAACCAAATTTAGAATGCTCTGAAAGAAAAAATACATTAATAAATATACATAAGTTAGCACAAAATGAAAAAGGTTATTGTAAAATGTTTTGTTCCACTCTAAAATATAAAAAGAATAATATATCAACTAGCTGAAGGCTAAGGCTATGGGCAGCATAATTGGTCCTGCAAAAAAGGTGAAGTAATAATGAAAAAATAACAATCAGGATTCAGCAGAAATTGTAAAATTTTAGGCCCTTGGACAAAAACTTAAGTCCCAGGCAAACTTATTTCTAGATTTATAGAAAAATTCTCTGCAACATGATCTTTGAAACCATCCAAAATATATTTTCCTACTTAAATGCATGGTAAAACCACTTTTCATGAGGATGTTTTTGCCTGTTTTTCAGAATGTTTTTGAACATTCCTAATACTTTTATTCCTTTTACATATTTGGTGACATAAGGGGTTAGTATTCCATGACTTCAGATAATAAGATTAATTTGAAACTATGTTTGGATTCATATTTTATGCATCATTAGGAGACTTTTTGTTCTTCATAGGACAAAGTAAGTGAGCAATCTTACCAAAATTAACTGGATTCCCTCGTAGCAAGTAGTCTGGGAAGGAAACTTCTACCAAAGGAAAAGGAAACCTGAAGAAGCCCTGTGATGAAGAAACTTTCGTTAACAGATATGTTGTCAATTTCTTCATTGACTTTTCCATACCAATAACATAAAATTTGCCAATACTAAACCGTTGATGTGAAAAGAAAACTGAAAAAACTGATTCATACTAATCTCTTAATATTCTTTTAAATTTATTATAAATATCTATTTTATTTTTAAATTTCTTTTTTTTTTCCTCTTTTATAGTATAATACAAAAGTTACCAAAAGTAAAAGTAAACTATTTATAAAAGTATGATAATTGTAATGTTAGAAGCCGAGCAAGAAACATAATTTTTACATACACTCAATGAAAATTGATCATAAATGTCATTCTGAAACATTTTTTTTTTCTTTTTAAATCTTTCAACATATTTAATCAGAAAAAATAATCATCCTTTCTTAAGATATGAAATATTTTCTTGACTTTTACAGGTTATCATGGTGCAAACAAGGTTGAAAACTTACATTTATAATTTAACTATACATTAAACTTTTTTTTTTTTTTTTTTTTGAGTTGTTAGGGCATATTATGGCCACATAAAGAAAATGACTAAAAAACATTCGTGCACATTTAAATGAGCATATCTATCACTCTAAGTAATAGGGTCATAATCGAACAGATTTTCAACATAAACTACTGATAACTAGTAAAATTGTTTTTATCTCGTTGCCTTGACTGCAGCCGGTGATTAATTTACTGACAGAAATCTAGTTTTAATCTATAGAAACACAGAGCAACAAACTATTGAACAAGTATGCATATTTTTAAATATTGCAACATTTTTTAACTAAAAAATACCAAATTTACAAACAAAATTACCATGACAACATTATTCAATTTAGTTCATATCAGATTTCTTTTCAAAAGTTTTGGTTTTTAAATAGTTGTATTGCCAAATTAAAGTTCATTAAATAGAATAAGGGGATTTCCCTAAATTCGGCGCAAAAGCGATGAGAGACTTAGATGCTGAGCTTCTCCTCTTCAACAGCCGCTTACACGCAGTCTCCAAATGGACGGGCTTCGGCGCTCAATCTTTCCATTTCAGGCCACGGGAGGGGTTTTGAGGATGAAACCCCTTTGGAAATATTTAAAAAGGTATTTTAATTTAAATTTATTTCAATGGCGGATTATTTTTACCTTCACTGACTGGGCTATAACGAAAAGCGACTGAGGAAGGAGTTCCTAAAACCGATTCCTTCCGACGCAGCTACTAGTGATGGGCATAATCGAGTTCTCATAATCGAATCACTCGATTATCAAAGATCACTCGAGAACTCGATTATCACGAGTTCTCGATTAACGTATCTCGAGTTCTCGATTATCACATCTCGAGTTCTCGATTATCACATCTCGAGTTCTCGATTATCATAGATCTCGAGTTCTCAATTATCAGATCTCGAGTTCTCGATTATCACATCTCGAGTTCTCGATTATCACATCTCGAGTTCTCGATTATCACATCTCGAGTTCTCATTATCCCTTCCCGAGTTCTCGAGCGATGAACTGCTCGAGTTCTCGTAATCCCTTCCCGAGTTCTCGAGCGATGACTGCTCGAGTACTCGATTATCATTTTCCGAGTTCTCGAGCGATGGACTGCTCGAGTTCTCGCTTTGTGAACTTCTCGGAATGCTGATTTCTCGAGTTCTCGAGCGATAGACTGCTCAAGTTCTCGCTTTGTGAACCTCTCGAGATATTGATTTCTCGAGTTCTCGAGATGTCAATCACTCGAGCAGTGTACTTCTCGATCGATTTGATAATCAAATGAACCTTTCAATAGTTGACTTCTGAAGGGATTCAGTTACCGGGGCAGATCTGTCATTTAGTGGGTCAGAGGCAGGGTTCCCCCCTAGGTGGGGGAAAGGGGTCATGGCGCAGGCTGCGCCATTAAAATTTTTAGGGGATTGTTTTGAGGGGTATTTCTTACTTTTTTGGGGGAGCTCTTATTTTGGGGGGAGGAAGGGATCTTTGCGAAATTTAGGAGGGTGGGTGCGCTCTTGCTCTTAAGGGGGTTGGCACCCTTGTCAGAGGGCTGGCTTTGAAAAATTAATGTTTTAACATATAAATGGGCGTGGTTTTTATTATTTTCCGAAAAACATTGTTCAGGGAAAGGGGGTCATGGCGCTCTTAAGGATGGGGGGAGGGGGTTCGTTTTTAAGAAGTGCGCTAGCACACTTGAGGAATGGATACCCCTATGGCCTAAATAATTTTATGATGAAAGATTTACCTCTCGAATATTTGTTGTAGAAGTTTATGTGTTGTTCTTGCATTCGAATAGTGTTGTAATTAATTGCATGTATGCTGCCGAATGCCTGATTATCAAATGATTCTTTGGGATATTTTTGTAGCCCAATGATATGTTTTTGGGAGAATGTTGTTAGCGAATGAACACATGGACGTTTCTATGGGTGACATGGGTCGTGTGTCTCGGTGGTGAAAGCAAAGATTGGGGGACTCTAATAAGGTTCTAACTTGAGGGGCATTAAAACTAAAATTATATTCATGTAAAAAGGGGGAAAACTTTAGTTAAAACCTGAGGGGACCTCTTCCCCCCTTACGTCCACCTTCGACTACACCATTGGGTACTGAAACCCGTGACACGTGTCTGCAGTAATCTGTATATTTGTGCTACAAAAGTTGGTTATTTCCTGTTACTTCTTGGTAGAAAGGTATTTATTTATTTCTTAATGAAGCCAGTGGTCTAGTTCTCGTGTAATTCATTCGCAGGGGATGACAACCAGGAGAGGGGCACGGGAGTTAAGACGCAAACTGCGGGATTGTAACTTTCATGAGATTTTGTCTCTTTTCGGGGTAGCGCTCTTGCGGGAGAACTTCATACGTGCAGGGGCGTGCACAAGGCGAGGGGGAGAAAAGGGACACCTGTTGGCCCCGGCCCGAGCTTGAAGGGGCCCGAGATTTTTAAAATGAGAGGTGAAATATATTAGGGACGTAGGGATAAACAATATGAAGGGGACGTCAAAGTCATTTGGGACGAGTCCCGAAATTTCTTTGCATGTCCCTGCATATTTGGTGCGCCATCGCTCTTGGAATGGATGGATTTGGAATCGTTTTAAAATCGAATGATTGCTACTTGCGTGCTTTATTTTGATGGGGTTATAATTTAATGTTTGGTGTCGAATTTTCGATTATCGAGAGATCTCTGTATAATCGAACGATATATTTTCGAACTAAAATTATTAAGGATTATCATATGAGCGGGTTAATGGGGAGCATGGATTTTGTATTGCGTTGGTGAAATCTTGAAATAACAGGTAGAGAAATGCTTTCCATATTGTTTTGCACTTGACAGTTATTTAGATCAAAAAAGTAATAATAATAATAATTAATTAAAAAACGTGGGGGACAATGATAATATGGACATGGGTTTGGGCAACACAAACAGGTTTGAACTTGAGAGTTGTTTAAATTAATAATATATTGAAACTAAAAAGTGGGAACAGTTTAGCTAAAAATCGGAGGGGACACCTTTCCTCCAACGTCCCCCTCCCCCCCCCCCCCCCTTCGAATGTGACCCTAAGTAATTGAACAAACCTCTAGAGTGGTTAACTTTTCCAATGATTCATTCACAGAAGTTATCGCGAATAGGGAGACGTTATGGCCCAAACCGGGTAATTGAAATTTTTGAGGGGTCTTTGCCCTTTTTGGGACTATCGTACTTGGAGGAGGAAGGTGATTGTCACAAGAGGAGTCCCATTGCTCACAAGAACGAACGGACATTCAAATTTCGAATCGAATAAGAGCTTCTCGGGTGCTTTTTTCGAATGGGGTTAACCAGATAGCACACTTCGTTGAGTAAACGTTTTAAAACGGTTGTTACGCTGTACCAACCACGTTAAAACGTGTATGAAACGTTTAAACGAAGTCTGTTTATAATGCAAGGGTGCCTATCTTCCTAAAGGTGAGGAAATCCACTCCTCAAATGCGGCGGAGAACCCCGAGAACAAGAGCCTCCTAAAGTAAGACCAAAAGCTTTCTCAAGTAACCCCCTCCCCATTGAAACTTCATTTTGGCTCGGTCTGCACCATGGACCGCCCCCTACCCTCTCGTGGGCACCCCTAAATAATATATTGTTTGTTGTTGAAAGTTCGTTATCGAGCGACGCTTTCGGATGATTTGAAAATCGGATAATCTGCTTTTTTAGAGAAACTTGGTAATCAGTTAACCCCTTTTGAAGACCAACGCAAGGAAAATGAAGCGTAGACACGGGACCCGTCGAAATGGACCATTGTCGGCCCAAGCAGTTTCAGCAGTTTTTAAAAAATCATAAAGTAAGCATCTCAATAGAATAACTCTAAATTTTTAAGTTGAGTTAATTATGAAATTAAACAATAAAAATCTGCATATAATGTAATTTTAATTAAAAAATTGTTGCAAAGAATGTTAGCTAAAATTAATTCCACACGACAAGCATCAAAACTTCTTTATGTACTCAGAAACATCTCAAATTCACTCCCTGCACCCACTGTTATTGGATTTTCCCCCAAGTCAATGAGTGAAAAATAAAAATAAAAAAGAACGAATCATGAAAGAAGCAAAATAATCGATTCCACTTAAAGTTGCACCATTAATGCGCCCGGAATCTGCTCTGTAATAACGAGAAATATTTAACCCTCCCTCCCTTCTCCTATATTAGTCAGATACTAACCCTAATCTCAATAGCAACAGCAAAAAAAAAAGCAAAGCTATAAACAAGAACAAATGAGTCCTTTTGCGCAGAGCTGCGATTCCTCGACTTGTTTACATTATCAACTCTTTGCTTAATAAGCGTCCGAAATCCATCCGAATATATCATACATCCTCTGAAGGCCGCCGAAATCAAGTTCTCGTTGAATCTGCATCGCCCAAGAATTGAGATCCAGAATGAAGACTATTAAATTTATCTATTAAATTTACCCCCTAAAAAAGATTCAATAAAAAACATTGCAAAATTTTACGGAAAACATCGAGAACTAGTTCCATTTGAATGCAAAATATAGAATTTTTCAAGGATGGGGGCGAGGGAAACTGAACCCCGTAAATTGAAGTTTCAATGGCAACATATGCGTCATGACTCTCAGACCTATATTTCAAATTTTACACTTGGGGGGGGGGGAGGTTCAAGGGCATATAATCAATGCATAGTATTCCTACTAACAGCAAAAACTTCATTTAAATGTCAACAATAATTTTTAAAAGCCAGGATGGGTCGCCCCTTCTAGATGGTACCCCTGTAAAAAAAAAATTCGATGTTATAAAAGTCGAGGGCGTCCCCCCCCCCCCGCCCCTAAAGCGATGGTGCATCCTCTCAAATGTTACGGAGCATCTGTCTAGGAAAAGAGCCAGAGAACCGTCCCCCCCCCCCCCACCTCCGAAAATTGAGATAAAGAAAGTCTCAAAAACCACACCTAAAAATTTCAGTGACGCAGGCTGCGCAAAAGTTCAGCCCTACATCCCTCCCTTCTATAAGGATTGAAACCCTAAAAAGAGACTAAAACCTACCAAATTGACCCCCATAAACAGGTCCATCCAGGGTGAAGCTTGGGGGAGGGGGGGCGAAGGGTATGTACCCAGTGCAAAATTAAACAAAAAACTACAAAAAGCACGTTTCCGTACATTAAAAAGCATCAGTTTTCAAAGCCGGGGAGGCGATTGACCCAACTGGTCAATCGTCTCCCCATCGGGCCTGCCCTCAAAGTTGCATTGACAGAAGTACGCGACATGACTCTCAGGCCCATTATTTCAAATTTTCCAGGGGGGGGGGGTTGGATAAAAAAATATATGTACTCAGTGCCTACTATACGAATTAATAATAAAACCTACGCCCACATATATGTCATTACAATTATTTCGAAAACCCGGGGAGGGGGAATTGCCCCTTCTTGACCCCCTAAATTACGAGCTTGATGGTACCCCTTCCCCTCGTGTGCAACCCTACAGAAACAATTTGAGAAGTCGACTGTTCTAGAAGTCAGAGTTGTTCACTCCCTCGACCCCTCAAGAGCGATGGCGCACCCTCTGAAATATTATGGAACAACTCCTAGGACAAGAGCTCCCCCTAATGAGATTTAAAATACGCTCTCAGTCCCCCCCCCCTTAAAATTTTATTGGCGTTGTGTGCGCCATGGACACCTTTAGCGGGCATCCTTGTAAAAGTAAACTTGATTCTGAAACTCAGGAAGTCTAGATCTAGATACTGGCCGAGAACTCGATTCAAACATCTCGAGATCTCGAATTAAAAGATTTCGAGATCTCGATTTAAAACATCTCGATTACTCGATTCAAAAGATCTCGAGAAGTCAATTGCTCGAGCACTCGATTCAAAAGATCTCGAGAAGTCAATCGCTCGATTGCTCGATTCCAAAGATCTCGAGAAGTCAATCGCTCGAATGCTCGATTCCAAAGATCTCGAGAAGTCAATCGCTCGAGTACTCGATTCGGAAGATCTCGAGAAGTCAATCGCTCGAGTTCTCGAATTAAAAAGATCTCGATTATCAATCACGCGATTATCAGAAGTACTCGATTCACGAGATCTCGATTATCAAAAGATCTCGATTATGCCCATCACTAGCAGCTACTATACGGACGATTAACTTCCGCACTAAAAAAATTCACTTCCAAAACTTTCGAGGGGAAGTCCTAAATCTTCAAAGATTGGGTACGATAGTGTTTTGGAACTTAATAAATTTCGAAAGCTTCCCCCCCCCCCCCAGGAGGAAGTTCCAAACTCCGTTCCTTCCAACATCATGGAAGAGGGCCGGCAATTGCGTTCTTAAGGCTTCAATTTCAAAAAAATTCCCTTAAATCTGTGATCCCCTATTTTATAGTGCCATTGAAGGTCGTCAAAGAAAAAACTTCGTTTTTGCAAGTTCTGTTTTGAAAAATTGCCGGTGGAACATCCTCAAACCCCATCCCAACCCTTGAAGACAGTGTGAAATTTTCGGAAGCTCGACCCCCCTCCCCCCGTAGAAAAATCTCTTCAAATATGCATAAAAAAATATTGAAAAAAAAAAAGCTTTCTTTTCTTTTCTTTTCTTTTTTTTTTTCAATAAAATTTTTCAGATTTCGAATGTTGCCAGATCAAAATTTTTGGAAACGGCAACCCAAAATTTTCGGAAAAGTTGGAAATTTAAGATCGCAAACACCCTTGCTTTAACGTCATGACCTATAAAGATCACGTTTTTAGATCTCAACATCGAACTGTTTTCGGGGAAAGGATAAACAACTCCTATTATTTTCCTAAAATAAAAACTAGCGTCTAAAACTGTTTCGGGTGGAGCTTCAATATGAAAACATATGGGTGATTCTCCAAAAATCTGACATTTTTCAATCACATTTTTTTTTTAAATAAAAATGCTGAACAAAATTACTTACTCTTTGTTAGGAACTTATTAAGAGAAAAAATAGAGAGAACTTACTTTAACTATGTTACACCCTCAAAGAAAGGTCAAATTTTCATACAGCAAGACTGACAAGCTGTACCAGTTACAAAATAAGCTTCTTCATCGATTATCTCAAATGTAACTATTGTCATGAAGAAATAACTGAAGCCTAAATCAAAAGTATGGTTATTAAATGACAAAACAAAATTTATGTAAAAACTCCCTTAACGGACTCTTCCAATTTCTTCGAGTATAAGTCCCACATAGGTTTTTCCATATTATTCACTCTGAATAGCTTACACTCCGAGTAACATACACAGTATGATAAAATTTACAAAAAAAAAAAAAAAAAAAGTTACCTTCTCATTACCTGCGAATTTGTTTTGGTTCAGGAAATACAAACATAAAACAAAAAGGGAATCAGCAATATTAACAACATATATTTTACTTTTAATTTAAAAAACTACGAAATTTATTGCAACTTCACTAACCTATATTGGAGCAACATTTAGATAAACAAATGTCTAACCAATAAATCTCTTTTGGAACGATTCGTCTGAACAACAACAAAAAAAAAATATTAAATAAATTCGCAACACCAGAGCTTGAATACGCTACCTTGAGGTGATTAATAATAGTAAAAAAAAAAAAAGGTAAAACATTCCATTCCACGTGTTTTCTTTGGGGTAAATTACAGGCTTCAGACAGTTTATGGTGTAATGTAATTTCAGAAGAATAGAAAAGAAAACTTCCCACAACTACAATGAAAAATTACTGATGAAAAAAATGACTAAGCGTCAAAGCAAGTTTATAAGTTACGGTATTTATTTGCTTTACCTTTTTCACCCGCCATTAGACCAGTGGCTGCAACGCCCGCTATGGTTTATTGGAGTTGCGAATTCTACGGGATGCATTACCATAGTGCTTGAGAAATAATGCTAGAAAAGTGATTGTGACAGGAGTATGATTTTTTTTTTTTTTTTTTTTTTTTAAGGACAGGAGTATGACATTTTCCATACAATTTGCCTGTTGCGTAAGCCCAGGATTGTAATTAAGGTAAGTAATGTTATTTTTCAATTCTAACCTCTTAATTCAACTACACACACTATGAGTAGAATTATTATTTTTCATTCAACACAGAAATTTTGTCCCCCCCAGGAGAATGACAGCAAAAATATTACATACCCACTTTTGAACTTTGAAAGTTTTAGTAAGAGCAGCAGACAAATCATATGAACTTAATACTCAGGGAATCTAACAAAATGGTGATAATAAACTGTTGTAGGAAACCAAATCAAAAATTCCCTTTTTTAATGTATAATAATTGAACTCATTCCAAAGACAGGAGAATGACATGAAAGCTGGGAACAAAGTTTGAAACGATGTACCTTGATGATTTAAGTAATTTAATTTATTTAAAAAATGCTATTTTACATCTTTAAGTAAGCTTAATTTGTACTACAAATTGAATTTGTGGAATGTTGATATAAAATTTTTTAATAATTTAAGTCTGTTTGAAAAACGGATGGCGACACACCAAAAGTGTGACTTTCTGGTTATTTAAAAAAATTTTTAAGAAAAAACTAAAAGAGCTATCGTTTTAATAAGAATAGAATAACATCAAATAAGTATTCTTAACTATTAAAAAAGAAAAATGAAAACACTTTCTGAGTTAAACAATTCTTGTGTTAGGCTACTGGGACATAATATTGTTAGAATTTTGGAGAATCACCCATATGTGGGGGAGAGTTCTGAACTTTTAATGACTTCTCCTAGCCTCTTTTCAATAATACCAAAAGTGGTATAAAGATGTCATCCTGGTATTACGATTTTTCATTTACATTTACACACAAAAAACAGCACCATTAAGGATTTGATTGATTATCAAAATGGCTTCAGAGTCCATAAAAGAATCAATAGTTGAACAGGCTGAATAAAGTTAATGGATCGAGAATGATGGTAAAAAATCTTTATTTTTTTCATTCTAGACACTTGAAAATCCTTAAATGTTCATCTAAACTCCTTCAATTACACATATTATTTTATGAAAGAAAAACAACATGACTCATTTCTTAACTTGTTTTTTGAAAATTTAGTTTTCATTAATCACTCCTCCCTCCAATATAAGGCATTACCCCCCCCCCCCATTATTATATGGTTATACACCCCCGATCTGTAAAACGTGGCACCCTATAGCTGGTCTTTCCACCGCCCTCTTTGGGCGCTCAGCACGGGCCTGGTCAACGATGGTCAGAAGTTGGCACACCTGGATTTTATCAATATCATCGTGATAATTTGCAATTATTTATTTCTTTCTTTAGGAATATATTACAGGTAGCGTCTGAATAATGTCTAAATTATCTAGATTTCATAATATTGCACCTAAATAGAGTTCTGAAAAATGTTACTTAATTAAAAAGTGGGAAAGAAATGATCTATCTTTATCTATTCGTTTAATGTATATGAAATACTTCTAGTTCTAGGTTTGTACTTTTTACCTTTTGATTAACAGCTGTTTTTTTGGGGGGGGGGGTCGCGGGGGGGGGATAAATTATTCTACTAGAATAAATTGAAAGCTGTGGTTGATCTAATTCAATCAATATGCTATATAAAAAATTAAAGTGGTTTGTAAGGTAAATCCATTTTACCTTACAAACCTTTCATTTAGTAAACTCAATATTGAACTGATATCTGCCTCATAAGTGAAAATTGAATGAGTTTAGAAGAAGGATATATGTTAATAATCTATGACCACTTACCCATCTTACTTAATTTGACCTAAAATATTGTTACAAATTCTGTAAATAGTAATTATTGTAGGAACGTAACCTGTAAATAGTTTCCCGTAATGAATATACAACCCCTTTTTCATTCGGCTAAAGTATACGACCCCTATTTTCTTTCTTTTCGTTGATAACGGTCTACGCATTTCGCGAAGAGGTAAGAATGTTGTGGAAAATTCTTTTCGGTGTATAAAAGCCGTTAGCGATGGATAAACAGTTTAGTTTCGATGGAGATTTCGAACTGAGTGCATTTTTGCTCTGTTTATTGCGAGGCAGTTCGCTGTGTTGTTTTCGTATTTGGAAGTAAATACGTGTGTAAACGTTGAGTTTACGGTGTTGTGTGAGAATTGCTTAATTGCTGATGAATAATTTAGCAGTTGTTGAAGATCTTTCCTGTACATAGTGTAAATAAATTTCCTGTGTTTTTATCAAGAACTGTGTTTTCATTTCAAGAAAGTGGAAGTCGCACCGAATCCGTTACAATTTGGCGCCCAACGTGGGGCTACTTCAGGACTTTCTTGCAGTAAGTGTGACTTTGGACATTTTTTCATAAAGACTTTTTAAATTTGGACTTTATTTTTATGGTGATTACTCGCGCAATGGATGAACAATTAAAACAACTGCTTGATGCAATCAACTCTGTGAAGAGTGATATGGCGGCTAATCAAGAACAATTAAAAAGTGACTTGACTGCAAGTTTTACAGCTAATCAAGAACAATTAAAAAATGATATGGCAGCTAATCAAGAACAATTAAAAAATGAATTGGCGGCTAATCAAGACCAATTAAAAAGTGATTTGACTGCAAGTTTTACTGCAAATCAAGAACAATTAAAAAATGATATGGCGGCTAATCAAGAACAATAAAAAAGTGATCTGACTGCAAGTATGTTGGCAAATCAAGACCAGTTAAAAAGCGATTTAACGGTGCTGAAAAAGGACTTAACGGTGCTGAAAAAGGACTTAACGTCTAACCAAGAAGAAATTAAAAACGACCTTATTTCGGTAAAGACTGTGATGGAAAATAAATTTAATGACATAGAGCATCGAGTTGATGCAATTGAAAAAAAATTTGATACCGTTGAAAGCCGATTCAATGCTGTAGAAAATAAATTTGAAGATGAAGATAGAAGATTTCATCTACTTAAAGAAGAGATCTTTAAGGACGTGGAAAGGAGATTGGCGACCGCGGAAAGCAGCTCTGTACAGTTTGGCGCTCCCACATCGGTTGCCACATTTGATGGGAAAACTTCGTGGCAGGTTTACAAAACTCAATTCATGATAGTGGCGGAAGCGAACGGATGGGACTCTGCTACCAAGGCCTGTCATCTTGCAGCATCCCTGAGAGGTGACGCAGCGGACATTCTCCAGACCCTTCCGGACAGCCAGCGCCTGGATT
Organism: Uloborus diversus; assembly: GCF_026930045.1. Classification (NCBI taxonomy): domain Eukaryota; kingdom Metazoa; phylum Arthropoda; class Arachnida; order Araneae; family Uloboridae; genus Uloborus; species Uloborus diversus. The sequence continues at coordinate 59,917,636 of NC_072731.1, read as the reverse complement.
TCGCCGCCCTCACATCTGCGTTGGAGCTTCGCTTCGGTGGGAAGTGCCAGAAGGATTTCAGCCGACTCCAGCTGAAATCCCGTTTCCAGAAAACCGGGGAAACCCTGCAAGAGCTAGCGGCGGACGTCGAGAGATTGTCTCATCTTGCTTTTTGTGACTGCCCTGCGGATGTTCGAGACAACCTGGCACTCAACTACTACATCGACGGGGTTCGAGATCCGGAAATCCAGAAAGCTCTACGGATGGCGGATGTCAAAGACCTGAGTTCTGCTGTTGTGTATGCGATGAAGTTGGAGGCCGCCCAGCAAGCAACCCGCAAGGATCGCCATCTAATCCGGACTCAGGAAGCTGATGAGTCTGATTCCAGGTCGTCCCACCTCGCTGAACTTGAGAGACAACTCGGTGACTTGACAAGACATTTGAGCAGCATAACAGCCCAAAAGAAACAAGAGCAGAAGTGCTGGAAATGCGGTAGTGAAGGACACCTGCGAAGGAGTTGTCCGGCTCGCCAAGCTACGCGAGGGAAGGAAATCACCACCACTAAAGCTCTGCAGATTTCCTCTTCTAGTAGTGGCAGTGATGGACTTTTCATTTACGCACATGTAAATGGGAACCCCTGCAGACTGATTGTTGACACTGGAGCCAATGTGACAATCATTAGGATAGATGTGGCTCGTGAATTTGGATTGAAACTGCTGTGGACATCGCCACGCGTAAGTCTCCAGACTGTGACAGGTGACAAAATTGAGATTGACGGTAAAGTGGACTTGGAAATAGTGTTTGGAAATGCCACTTACCATCATACGGCATTCGTTGCTGCTATCACTGACCCCTTCATTCTCGGATTGGACTTTTTGAAGAAATATGACTTCACTCTCGACTTCAAGACTAATGAGCTGCACTCGATGAGAGAAGACATAGCCGTTTTCCCTGCAGAAAGTGATGTAAAATCCGCTCATCAAATAATAGCCCAAACAGATTTATCGATTCCCTCAAGGTCAGAATCATTAATACCTGGCTCCCTTGAAGAAAGCAATAGTTTTCGATTTGGACTCATTGAATACCCTAACCTAAGCAATAAAATAAACGGAGTGCTGGTAGCATCTACGCTTGTGGACCTTTCTAAGGATGTAATTCCTGTGAGAGTCGCCAACGTGAGTGAAAGGCCAAGGAATATCCGGAAAGGTGAAGTGTTAGCAACTTGTACTCCAGTAAACTGCATCATTAGAAGAATCAATTCCCCCGAGACTGTGTCTTCTGAGTCCTTGACATCGAAGTTAATTGGGAGTGCACCAGTAACGAAAGACCAAAGAACTGCTGCGGAACAATTGGTGGATGACTTCAAGCATCTGTTTTCATCTACATCGGAGGATGTTGGCCGTACGAATTTAACGCAGCATAGGATCTACACTGGAGAACACCCCCCTATTAAACAGCATCCAAGACGACTACCGTTCGCCAAGAAGGAAGAGGTTGAGACCCTCCTGAAAGAGATGAAGGAGAATGATGTAATCGAACCGTCATCCAGTCCTTGGGCCTCTCCCATCGTCTTGGTCCGAAAGAAAGATGGCTCCACCAGATTTTGTGTTGATTACCGACGGCTGAATGAAATCACCAAGAAAGACAGTTACCCTCTTCCACGGATAGACGACACCTTGGACACTCTTTCCGGACACAAGTGGTTTTCGACCCTGGACTTGAAGAGCGGCTACTGGCAGGTTGAAATACACCCTGATGACCGAGAGAAGACAGCGTTTACAACTGGACAAGGCTTATGGCAGTTTAAAGTGATGCCCTTCGGCCTCTGCAATGCACCAGCTACGTTCGAACGTCTTATGGAGACAGTGTTAAGAGGACTTTCCTACGAATCCTGTCTGGTCTACTTAGACGATATCATCATCGTGGGACGCAGCTTCGAAGAACATCTGGCAAATCTTAGGAAGGTGCTGCAAAAGCTTAAGGAAGCCAATCTGAAGTTAAGCCCGTCCAAATGTAATTTGTTCCGCCGGGAAGTGAACTACCTTGGTCACATCATCTCTTCTGAGGGTGTACAAACCGATCCAGAGAAGGTATCTGCGGTCAGGAGTTGGAGTCGTCCCGAAAACATCCATCAGCTGCGAAGTTTCCTGGGGCTCTGCACCTACTACAGGAAGTTTGTAAAGGGTTTTTCCAACATTGCACGACCTTTGCATAAGCTGACGGAGAGCAAGCAAAAGTTCGAATGGTCCAAAGAATGCGAAGATGCATTTCTACGACTGAAGGAGGCTTTAACATCAACGCCTATCCTCGCCTATCCTCAGCCTGAAAAATCCTTCATCCTGGACACTGATGCGAGCAACGAGGGCATCGGAGCTGTTTTATCCCAAGAAATTGACGGAAATGAACATGTCATCGCTTACTGGAGCAAATGCTTATCAAAGTCGGAGCGAAATTACTGCGTCACCAGAAAGGAGTTACTGGCCATAGTGAAAGCTGTAGAACACTTCCATCATTACCTCTACGGCCGAAAATTTCTGCTTCGGACAGATCATGCCTCATTAACTTGGCTTTTGAACTTCAAAAATCCGGAAGGCCAGATAGCCAGATGGATACAGCGGCTCCAGGAATATGACATGGAGATCAAACACCGAAAAGGGTTGTCTCACGGTAATGCAGACGCTTTATCAAGGAGACCCTGTCCTGAGAAATGCAATTATTGTTCCCGAATCGAGAAACAGTATGGAACGACTAGCCCTACCGCCTATCAGGTGACAGTGACTCCAACATCATCAGAACCTGATCCATGGAGTGATGACCAAGTTCGAAAAGATCAACTTGAAGACCCCGACATAAAACCAATTTTAGTGTTCATGGAAAGTGACAGTCGACGCCCTAGCTGGCAGGACGTTTCCATCTTCAGTCCTGCAACAAAAAGATACTGGGCTTTATGGAACTCACTCCATTTACGGAACGGCGTGTTACACCGGAAATGGGAATCTGACGACGGCAAAACATCTAGGTGGCAGTTACTACTTCCCCGATCAAGGATTTCAGATGTTTTGAAAGAAATACATAGTAGTGCGACTGGAGGACATTTTGGTGTCTTGAAAACCCTCAATAAAGTTCGGGAGCGCTTCTTCTGGAGCAAGGCGAAGGATGACGTGGAGAAGTGGTGCCATTCTTGTGACGCCTGTGCTGCTCGTAAAGGACCGAAGAAGAGAAGCAGAGGGAAGCTACATCTGTACAACGTTGGAGCTCCTTTCGAACGAATTGGGATCGACATCCTGGGTCCTCTACCAAGAACTGCTGATGGGAACAAATACATTCTTGTTTCCATCGACTACTTCACCAAATGGCCGGAAGCATATCCCATTCCAGATCAAGAGGCTACCACCGTAGCAGAGACTCTGGTCCAACACTGGATCTCGAGATATGGAACACCTTTGCAGATTCATTCCGATCAAGGGAGGAATTTCATCTCTGCTGTGTTTAAGGGCCTATGTCAAATTTTCGGAATTGAGAAAACTAGGACAACACCACTACACCCACAATCGGACGGCATGGTGGAGAGATTTAACCGCACGATCCTAAATAATCTCTCGCTTATGGTATCCAGAAATCAACAGGATTGGGACAAGAAGCTACCTTTGTTCCTGCTGGCCTACCGCAGTGCTGTCCACGAGACTACCGGATATGCCCCATCTCAGATGCTCTTCGGACGAGAGCTTCGGCTACCTTGTGATCTCGTCTTCGGTCGTCCTCCGGATGCGCCTTCATCGCCTGAGGAGTACATCCAGGATCTCCAGGCCCGGTTGGAAGACGTTCATAACTTCGCACGAGAGCGAATCAACATCGCGGCGGAGAAGATGAAGACCCGATACGACACAAGATCTACTGGACATGAATTCAACGAAGGCGACAAGGTTTGGTTATGGAATCCCATCCGACGGAAAGGTCTGTCACCCAAATTGCAGTCGCATTGGGATGGACCCTACAAAGTCCTTAACCGACTGAATGACGTCGTAGTGAGGATCCAAAAATCACCTAATGCAAAACCTAGGGTTGTACATTATGATCGGTTAGCCCCATACTATGGCCATAGTTCATGAGTATTACGTAAGCAACCATGGTTGATAACATAAAAGTTGTAGATAATTTTTGCTTTTAATGTTTAGTAATATTTCTTGTTATTATCGTGTTTTCTGTATCTGTTAGTTATTAATTAATGTGTATATTTGTAAACTTGTGATAGAAGTTTGGCACCCTTTCTGGGGATTGTACTGCCCGGGACGTGCAGTCCTTAGGAAGGGGGCAATGTTACAAATTCTGTAAATAGTAATTATTGTAGGAACGTAACCTGTAAATAGTTTCCCGTAATGAATATACAACCCCTTTTTCATTCGGCTAAAGTATACGACCCCTATTTTCTTTCTTTTCGTTGATAACGGTCTACGCATTTCGCGAAGAGGTAAGAATGTTGTGGAAAATTCTTTTCGGTGTATAAAAGCCGTTAGCGATGGATAAACAGTTTAGTTTCGATGGAGATTTCGAACTGAGTGCATTTTTGCTCTGTTTATTGCGAGGCAGTTCGCTGTGTTGTTTTCGTATTTGGAAGTAAATACGTGTGTAAACGTTGAGTTTACGGTGTTGTGTGAGAATTGCTTAATTGCTGATGAATAATTTAGCAGTTGTTGAAGATCTTTCCTGTACATAGTGTAAATAAATTTCCTGTGTTTTTATCAAGAACTGTGTTTTCATTTCAAGAAAGTGGAAGTCGCACCGAATCCGTTACAATATTATACAAAAGGAATTCAGTTTCGCTGTTTACGCAGACATGTTCTTGAGAAATCCGGGAAGTTGCCTGCACAACCAATCTGCTAAAAACTTTAATAAACAAAATTTTGCAAAGAAGTAAAAGAGATGTTCAGATTTTAAAATGTTTCATAAGTAAACAAATATTACTTTTTTATGAAATAAAGTACTATCAGTATAAAGCAAAACTGAATTCTAAATGGGAAAAGCTAAAAAATAATAATAATAATAATAACCCCTATGCTTTCATTTATTTCGAATATATAGCTTTTTATTCAATTTATGACCGCTTTCCTCCATCAGACCCTATTTGAACTGATGAAGAGTCTAAGCCGAATGATAGAGAGAGCACATGATGTTACCAAACGTACTATATCTCCTTTGATATTTACAAGATCAACTGCAAATTCAGATTTTCTCATGCATGGCAAAGAAACAAGCTCTCAAAATTTTGTTGATCAAACAACACAAACATACAAAAAAAAAATGTTGTTTGTGTACGGGGGGGGGGGGTGCTCAAAAGTCAAGAAAGGTTGAAAAATCCTGGTTCAGCCTTTATTTTTATTTATATACTTGCCCTAATAGTTTTCACATGGTGGAAATAGCCACTTGAGAACAATTTACTATGCAATTTGAATAAACTCCTAACTTTTAGTAATGCTTCTAGATTTCTCATCTCTGTCTACATGAATCAGAATGCCCACAAAGACTTAAAAATTTCATTTCAAAAGAATTAAAAAAAAAAAACATACATACCAACAAAAATTACTGTCATTCACTTAAAAGTAATTCATACATTACGGTATTGTTTGTCTTACATCTTTCAGCCGCCATTAGACTGTCTGCGGCGCCCTCTATAGTTTAGTCGAGTTGCAAATTGTTGCTTTTGCATTGAATATAAGGATCAATAGAAATCAGGGGCGGATCCAGCCGATTGTTTTGGGAGGGGCCATCCGAAATTTTGGAACAAACTCCCCAGGGCCGAATGTAGCTCCATGCCGCCCCTAGGCAAATTTAAAATCTGCCGACCCCCCTAAAAGAAGCAAAATATCCTTGACTCAAAAAAAACGTAAAAAAATGTTCATTATTAAACTACAAGAAAAAATTATCTCTGTGGAAAATGAAAGAATGCTAAAATTTTACTTTCAAGAATAACGATTTAATTAAAAAAAATGTGTATTATAATAGCAATTTTGCCGCCCCTGAAAAGTTTGCTGCCCTAGGCAGCTGCCTACTCTGCTTATTGGGAAATTGGGCCCTGATAACTGTATACAAATTTTATTAAAATGAAGTTTTAAAAACTCAATTTTCGGGGTATCGAGATATTAGGTGAGGGGTGGTTTTAGGAATCTCCATAGAAAATGTTTCAGAATTTAAATTTCCGAGTAATTTTTGAAAATTAGAAAACTAAAAACGCATTTTGTCTATTTTTGATGATGTACGGAGAAAGGTCAGGTTTCGGGCGATGCCCCCAAAATACTTTTTGAAAATAAAGCTTAGAAACTAAAATATTCTGCCATTATACATTGAGAAATTAGAAGAGGATGGGTGCTCTTCTAGCTCTTCAGCTGTCCAGCCTAAAAATGCACCTTTAGGTAATGTTTGCTTACATTAAAGGAAATGTGAAGCTGTTTGGAATCCTTCCTTCCTGTAAATATTTTGCCTTTTGAGGCTCTAAAAATTTGATTTTTAGCTATATTTATACATATTTTAGAAAGGGATGGAAGATTCGTGTGACCCTCTAAAAAACCTCCTTTTAAAACTATCATCACGATACAAACTAGGGATGGAGGCGGTCCTATCAAAACTCGTTTGTAATTGAAGTTCCAAAAAATTCATTTAAGTTGCATTTAAGCAAGTTAAGTGATAAGGGCTGGATAAGCTAGTTTCCGTTGATATTTTTTCCAAATAAAAGACATAAAATGCAATTTTTTGCTACATATCAAAGCATTTGTGAAAGGGCAAGAAAAAAGGGGGTTCTCCTCCTAGTTTCGAAATTAAAGCCATAAAAACGAAAAATTAGGTTCTCTTTGGCCTTGTGAACAATAGGTATACTCTGAGAACCGCAGCATTTAGAGATCAGCCAAGTGTCTGTTGTTGGAATCAAGAAATTTTGTAAAAGATGGAGAAAAATTTTGGAAATAAAAGTTTTGTTTTGAGGATAGGGATATAATTTATCTTCCAATTAAGGCCTATACTTCTTTTTCAGTAAAATACATGTGTTACATTTTGTTATCTTCTCGTAATATTTTTTTCCTTAAAAAATTTCCTACAATCACAAGGCTTTGGGAGGGGCCAAGGCCCCCCTCTAGATCCGCCCCTGATAGAAATGTGCTTTTTATTAAGCTTGTTGCAGCCTTGCCTTATTACAGTCTTTCGTTTAACAATCTTAGGCTCCTCTGTATCAACTACAAAAACTCGCAAATCTAGTATTCGGCATTCCTTGATATTTTCGCATAATCACTTTTACTCTACATGGTTTAGATTACCGGCATTCAATAAAAGATAGTATTGGAATGCGTCAGAATTTATTTCTTTAGTTAAGTTGGAATAAAATAGGGCATAAGTAAGATTTTTGAGTGTCTTTTTTAAGTTTCGTTCAGGAAAAGGCGAATATTTCGGAAATTTTCCCCTGTCAGATGACTCTTCAACTTTGAAGTTCGATTCGGTACTAAATTTTCAAGTTATAACGTGAGTAATGCAATATTTAAAAAAAATTGTTCGTATTTAAAAAAAAGCTCTCTTTTTCAAAAATTGCGAAAATGCGTATTTTGAAAAATGGTGTGAAAATCGAACAATGAGTTTCTGATCTGCTGGATCCCAGATAAAAGGTTCTGTACTATTCGGAACTCCAGCGCTCGAATACGCTACCTTGCGGTGATTTACAAAACTGCCGATGAAACTAAAACATTGCCACGTTGCGTTCCACGTGTGTCTGTTGACGTAAACACAGGCAGTTTGTTCTGAGTATTTATTAACGCAATCGATGAGTCTTAGTTTGCTTTCAGCTACAGAAATTAATTCGTCACTTAGTAGTATTCTCGAACTTCTCAAAATAATGTTAGTTTTCTTTATTTCCTTCTAAAATATGAGTTGATTGAAAATGGTGAAAGCGAAAACTGGATTAACAAACTTGGATAACGTTATACAAGGTAAAAATTTTTATTGTTTTGTATGAATTTGTAAGAATATGAGTTTTTTTTAATCTTAAATTAATTTAACTAACCATCTTTTACAGCAGCATTTAGTTGGAATGGAAGGTATGCAAAATATTTTCTTGAATATATTATCGTAGAACAAAATGAAAAATGTTTCACCGAGAAAGAATTTACTTTATTCCTTTCATTCTCAGCTGAAAGTTTCGCCAAATTTGTTTAGGGTTATAGTTTTAGTATTGTGCGAGCAAAGTAGCCTGGCGAGATTTCGCGTTTTTAGTTAAACCATTTTTAATTTTTATCATGAGTGGAATAAAATGGTAGTAAGATTACAGAATTCGATAAGTAAAAAGAAATAATGGTCAATCAACTGAAAAGAAAACTACCACCATATATCCGTAAGAATTCTGTAGATGATTTGCATAACTTGACATAATTAAATCGTAACTCAGAAATTAGAAAAATCGAAACAGAAAAATTTTAAATTAACCGATTCGGGAATTCGAGAGAAATAACTCAGCAACAAATGCAAAACAATAAGCGCTAGCCAAGCAAGGCAAAGAAGTATCATCTTCTTTCGATAATAATTTGTAATGTCATATGGAATTTTCTAGCATTAATTGTTGTTCTTGTCAGGCCACAATTATTATTTAGTTTTATAAGGAATTGATAAATATCGAATTCAACATCGTGGAAATAGCTGCTTAGAACTACGAACTACGTAGTTTGCATTAATCTTTGACGTTTAGTAATGCTTCTTGAATTCTCATTTCTTTCTACGTGGGCCAGAATATCCACAAGACTTTGAAAATTAATTTAAAAAGAATAAAGCGAAAAATATCATACATACGAACAAAAATCACAACACTTTTAGCATTTTCTTCGTTACCACATGCGTTTGTTTTAGTTTTTTAAGTCGGCCATTAGACAGTGACTGCAGTGCCCCCTATAGTTCGTTGGAATTGCGAATAGTGTAATTTACAGAAGTTATTTAGTGGTATATTAGTTTTTTCCTAAAGCAATGCAGAATAACAACAGCAGAATGATTTTTTTCACAACAATCAAGAGTCAAAAGCTTTTTCTGATATATTTTTTGTTACATGAATAGAGACAGCTTTCTGATTATGAACTTTTAGAACAGTCTTCACGATCAGACAATTATTACAAAATTGTTACATATATAAGGCAATTGTAATAACATCATCTGCAACCCAAGTAACACTGAAACGTTACGTCATCGTTACATCACGTTGCAATTAGTTGATCGTTACCGTTTCCCACACAACGTGATATCACGTTGCTTTATCGATTCGTTACAAAAAGCGTAATTTTGAAGCGTTACATCACGTTGCAAATTTCTTAAATTTGTAACGTTGACAAACAGTTGCAAAAGAAACGTTACTTATCGTTACTTTTCGTTGCACCTTGCCTCGTCTTCGGCAACCTCCGAATCCTAGTGGCCATTTTCAGTAAACAACTTCTGGCTTGCTTTGCCGCCATTGTTTGCAGCTTCGCAATCGTGATCTCTCATCACTTTTAGCGGTAAGTACTTTGTATTATTATTGTTGATATATTTATTTAATTAAAAAAAAAGTGTTATTAAATATTTTTATGATGTTAATGAACTGCCGTTGGTCGGAGTTTGAGTATTTTCCCCACCGTACTTTTATTTATAATATCGTTTGAAAGAATAATGTTAGATGTTTTTATTTGAGTATTTATTCATTGATTTCTTAAAAAGATGCTGAAGCTTGGGGATATGTTCCATTAATAAGCTATAAAAGCGATAAATGATACCATTTTTTACTCATTTAATCGGCTTTTTGCAGAATGATTTGGACGAAATAATTGTAGCAACTTTTTGAAAAAATTTTTGTCATGTAACTGAAATTATCTTTAGTAATAATACTTCAAATTTTAGTTAAAGCACTGATGTAAGAGGATTTTTTCAAAACTTTCATGTCTTTCGAAAAATATTTCTGGAGTTCTTTAGTAATAATAATAATTTTTTTTTCTCAAGGATTTATTTATGAAAAAAGTTTTTATTTAATTTGCAGTAATATCGTTAATTTTGACTATTAATAGAACTCTAATTGATGTAAATTCGGCTATGCTATGTTATGTTTATTTTTAAATGTCAGGAGTGCTCTTACAAAATATTGTGAATGAAGCAACAGTGTGAGAATACTCGAACGCCTTTAAACGGAATGAGACATTTTATAAATTAAAAAAGAAGAAAAAAAACCAAAGATTTTATAAAAGTATATTAACACTAATTGCATTAACAAAAAATACAGAATACTTACTGCATCAAAAATTAAGGGTTCAATGAACACACCTCCATTCTTACCAAGAAAAAAAAAACTTTATTCAAGTTTTGAAAAAAAAAATCTTAATACAACGTTTAAAAGCAACGTGATGTAACGTGATAAATAAAGGTTGATGTAATGCTTCAAAAATCGTTGATGTAACGTTACTGAAACCGTTGATGTAACGTTACTAAAACCGTTGCTTTTGCGTTTTGCAACGAGACATATTTTCGCTCTATCAACGTTACCAGTAAAGTGATGTCAACGATTCAGAGCAACGTGATGTAACTTGATTTATGTTACTTGGGAAGGTATTTTAATTCACCTTGATTTTGATGCAGGGGAGGATACAAAGGGGGGGGGGGGGGTCATGCAGTGGCGGATACAGGAAGGAGGGTCACGGTGGTCATGACCCCCCCAAACCCCTGGTAATATTTGAATGTTTGCTTGAAAAAGTAAAAAAAATGTCGAAACCATGAGAAAAAGTAAATGTCTAAAAGTAAATGTCTTTTTGAATTCAATTTTTTAGAGTATTAAAGAAGTGATCGAAACAAAAAGGGGGGGTCATGGGAGTCGTGCCCCCCCCCCCCGTATCTGCGACAATACTTTTTAATCTGTTGTAAGGTTCATTGCATTTGAGTAGTGGAAATGATTTCTTGAAAAAGAAAGAAAAGAAAACCTGATGTAACCACAAAAAAGAGTAATAAATAATTTTTGAATTTCCTTTTTTGGGGGTATAATATGTCACTTTTCTATTTATTAGTAGGCAATAAAATAGCTTTTCTACTGTCTCCAGGAGCCAGTATAATGAAAAAAAGAAGTGTCTGCCACCCGATCGCTGAAAGTTATCGTAATGTGTAAATACTTTTGGTGTAAAAGTTTCTGTTGATTATTATTCTTTTCTGTTGATTTGGACTTTGTGTGGGGCAAGAAATGTAAAATTTTAGAATTGTGTTTGCCCAAAACCTCGTCATAAGCCGCGTTTGTTAGAAAAAGGACTACCTGTAACAAAAACAATGAAGCGTTCGGATGACAAAACATTGTTCCCTTTTTTGAGAAGTTGAAAAGAAAATAATGAACCCAAAACCGATGGAACCATATTAGGAGTTCTTGTATCAGACTCTGAGACTGTGACGTCTTCATTCACCTTTGATTTTTCTACAATTGAAAAGAATCGGTGAGTATTCATCAATGGTCCGAATTATATTCATAAAATAAGTAATTTTAAAGATGATTTTCGTCGCATTCATTACGATTATTTTAAGTAAAGTTTTACTGTATTTTTCTGCATACAATATGGATGTGTCGAGTATCATGTAAATTTATAATCAACGATGGATGTGTATCCTGGTTTGAGTATTATGCTAATATTTAATCAGTTTCTAAATTTATCATGTTCATAAAACATTTAATTTTTTAAAGATTTTTGTAGTATTTCTTTATTGTATTGTGTTAGCTGGTGTGAATACTGGTCTAAGCATATTAGAATACAACTTAACTAGGTCATTTTAATGGATTGAGTTAGTATTAACTAATTTTAATTAATAATACTTCAAGTATTTAATTTATAACAGTTAAAATTAATTAAGTTTGCAACCAAATTAATAAAGTTTACAACTAATGGCTGATTTTGTACTTTTGTTGACAACTAAAGAAACCACAGTTCAAGAAAAATGTTGTACATAAGACTACATTCTTCAGCATGACCCCCCTCCCCTAAAATGAAATCCTGTATCCGCCCCTGGGGTCATGGGGGATCATGACCCTCCTCCCCCCTAAAATGCCGACAATATTATCCATCAATCATTATTGTTTGTGATCATAATTTAATAATTCAGGGTGGCCACAGCATGAGCAAAATCAGTTTCCGTGACTTTTCCTTCTCAGACAAAAATTTTCACTGATTTTTATTATAGCGTCACTTTACACCTTTTAAGATGTATTTCGACTCCTCCTTGATGTTGTGATACACCTAGCTATATCCAGATCAAGATAAAATTTTAAACTGTCTGCAAACTGAAATAATTTTAAAAAAAATTTCTGCAGAAAACCGCTGTACTTCTCCAACGGCCAAAAATATCAAGTTGAAAGCGAGTCGAGTACCGCAATGATTCCAGTGTGTTTCTTTATTATTAATTAGAGGACTTCAAAATTTACAACCAGCAATTGTCGCTCACCAAAAAAAGTGTAGTAATACATAAATTAGTTTCACACAAACAAAAATTGTCTGTAAACTTTGAAAAATGTTCTGTGAGTGATGTTCGACTGTTTTTTCTATACTATCTGGGTTTGGCTATAGCAGACATATCTTTCCTAAAATATTCAGCATTAACGTAAAATGTTTTGAGGTAGTAACAAACTAGTATGTTGTGGCCATCACGACAATTTCTTCTATATTTTTCTTTTTTTTTCTGATCCCTCCCCATGCTTGACGAGGAAGCAATATTCCCAACAAAAACGAAATTACACATGCAAAAACTTGACGACCATCCCAATGTCCGAATTATTGCAAAAGCAAAGCAAAGAGCGAAAATTGAAAGTTATTTTAAAAGAATTGCTTGAATTAATTACAAATATTTTATTTGTTAACAAACGCAAGATGGCAACAGTTAAAAATTTTAGATCATTGAGATAATATTTCCGATCATTCCCATACAATTAAAATCACGAGAAATACGCAGACGACAATCTATTACGATTTATCTTTCTTATTGTTGCATAGACTAATAATAAGTAGACCGAGCTACAGGGGCGGATCCAGACTATGGATTTGGGAGGGGAACTTTTTTAGCAGTTTATGTTTTATGGGGGAGGGGGGGGTTAAATATTAAAAATAACCGTAAAAAATCAGTTTTACAAACTATCCTCTGCATCTTAACGCTTCTTATCAAAAATTCTTCCTTTACAAATTTTGCAAGTATAATTTTCAGAAAATAATTTTAAAAACCGTTATTTTCATTCTTATCTTTGTATTTTAATCCTAAAATTTTCGGAAACTGATAAGGGGGTTCCGGGGGTTTTCCCATGGAAAATTTTTGAAATTATAGCCCTAAGAACGCAGTTTTAGGTGGCCTCTGATGATGTTACGGGGAGAAAAGGTTCGAGGGGCTTTCTGCGAAAATATTTAGAAATTGAAGTTTTAAAAAGGCGATTATAGGCGATATTTGTTGACGGTAAGGTAAGAGACGGGACTTTTTAGGGTTGTTTTAGATCGTTTTTTTTTTTTTTTTTCTTTTGTAGAATAGATCTAAATTGATCACTAACCCACTCAATCTTTCAAAATTGAAGTTTCTTAAACGCAGGTACAAACTAACTTGGATGATGTTACGAGCAGTGGGGTTCTGGGGCTCTTACCAAAAATGTTTCGAAATTGAAGTCCTAGGAAACGAAGTTTTTAAGCGATATTCGGTGACGAAGGATTTAAATAATGCTCTCCCTCTTAAAGTTTTTCGAAACTTTAATTTTTTCATTTTTAGATTTCTTACGAGAACATTCAGGCCCTGGTCCGGGAATTTTTCGTAATTGACGTCTTAAAAACGTGACTGTATACCATATTTGATAACGTTAGGGTTTCGGCAATTTTTCAAATTTGAAGCTCCCCACCCCCCGCCAAAAAAAAAAACAATATTAAACTATTCTCGATTTTTTAGAAAGCAAGGTGTTAGGTAGTTCTTCCCTGGAATTTTTTCGAAATTCAAGCCCTGAAAACGAGATTTGAGACACTCTCTAAAGGTTTCGGCGGGAAAAAGGGAGCTTCCCAATTACGAAGACTTTTTTATTTTTAGACCAACTAGTAAAAAGAAAAAAAAATGGAAGGGATGTAATTAACAGATCAATAAACCGCCACGATTGAAAATTTTTATTTCAAGGTTCTTTTCAAAAGAAATTTAGATTTTTTCGCGACATTCTTTTTTTTCAACTTATTAAAATAACTTCTCTGGTTGCGCCACTGAGTTGTAGAAGCTTTAAATTTTTTGATCAACTCTACACCAAATGAATACAAAAAACAGTTTAAGCAGGTTTGTGTTCAAAAAGATTTATTTTGAAAGATTACTGAAAAACAGATGTAAAAAGCAAGTACGAAAGCTTAGAAGACTGAAATGGCCCTAAAGTGGATAAATTAAACAACTACCGGGAAGCTGTATTGTGCCATATCGATGAGCCTTTTAGTGCGATGAAAAATATTTACTCAGTCCCCGAACTCGAATTGTTATGTAAACTTCTCATAGTCTTATAACCTATGACAGAAGAATTTAATTTTTATATTTTTCTATAACTGTCTTTACATTCCTGAATGGCCGGATCGTCGATTTTTCAGAACCGGGGCAAAACCTGCCACCCTTTACCCACCTTCGTTGAAATTTATATCGAGGTTCAACGAAAAAACAATAGAAATAGTGCAAATTTGCATCCTCCTAGAAGTTGCTATCCGTCAACTGGGGGGGGGGGGGGGGGGGCAAAAGGTAAGCCAAGGATATTGGATTGCTGCTGCCTAGATCCGGCAGTGCGATTCCTGTATTTACACAAGTAGGCACGAATTCATTTATTAGCGATTCCTGTTATTCTGTATCAAAGCATGTATCATCTACTGAAAACAAAATGTGTCAACAATAAGATGTTCTCGTTTTAGATTAATGTCAACTCCAACCCAATGTCTTTTTTTATTGAAAAAAAATGAGCATTCGTTTTATTGATCTAATTTTGTTGCATTATAATAGGGGACTAGTTGGTACAGTTATCATTTTTTAAAAGTTTTTCCTAAGAGGAATTCTCTCCAAGCTATGTTAGCAAACAGAAATATTTAATCTTTAAAACGTCAACTACTGGTGGTTTTACCTTACACTGTGTTTTGAACAGTTTTTGGTTTACTTGAGATTTTGTGTTTTGGAAAAGGACATTTTTCATTTCCCTTCTTTAGTTCCGCTTTTGCAATTATCTCCTCGCTTTTCACCGTACCTTTCTCCAAGTTCAATTTCTATAAAACAGAAGAATTTTTATCCTGCGCTCTCTTCTAAAAGTTTTTTAGGTACACATGAAATTTTGGAGGGAGGGGAACATTTTTCCTGTTTTCCTCCGTGGATCCGCTTCTGCTATTGTCTAATCGCTTTTCCTGGAGCCTTACATCAAGTTCTAAAAATCAGTAAAAAAAATTCCTGTACGTTGTTTTCTGAACAGTTTTAGGATCACTTTTTTTTTCGAGGGGAGAGGAGAACAATTCTCCAGTTCTCCTCCTTGGATCCGCTTTTGCAATTCTCTCTTTGCATTTTCTTGCGCCTTTCTTCAAGTTCAAATTTTATAAAACAGAATTTTCCTGCTCTCTGTTCTAAAACTTTTTAGAAAGGTACACATGAGATTTTGGGGGGAGGGGAACATTTCTCCAGTTCCCCTCCGTGGATCCGCTTCCGCTATTGTCTAATCGTTTTTCCTTGAGCCTTTCGTCAAGCGCTAAAAAACAGGAAATAAAAAAATCTTGTACCGTATTTTCCTGCGTATTATCCGCTGCCGGCCTATAATCTGCAGGTCCTAAAATCGGCCTGAAGAAAAAAAAAAGCTTTGTATAATCCGCGGCACCGTATAATCCGTGGATAATACGATGTAAAAAGATAAAGTTTGAATTTAACATACCATTTGAACAACTAAACTAAAAACGTGAAAAAGTAATTACTTTGCAGGCATGATCAAAATTAATCTGAAATATAATCTAAAATACAATGATTTATTGTTGAAATCTTGATTACAGTACGCTAATTACTTGAAAAATAAAGAGTCAAGACAAAGGAGCAAACGGTCTAATCTTGTGCAAATGGCTACCTATTTCACTGCAAAGTTGCTTATTTTACATGACCTGAATCGCCTAGGAACATTCAAGCAACGTAAAATAACAAACATACAGGCAGGCAGCGAAGACGAACATGCATGCTTCGTAAAATAAACATTCAGTAGGCGTACAGTCTCGATCGGTGAATCCTACTGTAAAAATATTGAGGTTCAATGCGTTGGTGGTTAAGGAGAAAAAAAAAAAAGATAATCCGTGGCTGCGTATAATCCGCACCTCATAAGCTTTGTCTTTTCTAGCAGATAATCAGTGGATTATACGCAGGAAAATACTACTTAGTTTTCTGAACAGTTTTAGGATTACTTGGGGATTTTTTTTTTTTTTTTTTTTTTTGAGGGGACAGGAAAACATTCCCCAGTTCCCCTCCTTGGATCCGATTTTGCAATTTTCTCTTCTCTTTTCCTTGCGCTTTTCTTCAAGTTCTATAAAACAGAAGAATTTGCTGTACTCTGTTGCGAAAATGTTTAGATACACGTGAGATTTCGGGGGGAGGGGAACATTCCCCCCCAGTTCCCCAACGGATCCGTCTCTGCTATTGTCTGATGGTTTTTCCTGCAGCCTATTTTTAAGTTCAAGTCCTATAAAACAATATCTTCTTGCTCTCTGTTCTAAAACCTTTTAGGTACACATGATATGTTGGGGGAGAGGAACATTCCTCCAGTTCCCCGTTCGTGGATCCGCTTCTGCTATTTTCTAATCGCTTTTCCTGGAACTTTTCTTCAAGTTCAAGTTCTATAAAATAGAAGAATTTTCCTGCACTCTGTTATGAAAATTTTTAGGTATATATGGGATTTGAGGGGTTGGGGACATTCCCTCAGTTCCCCTCATGGATCTGCTTCTGCTGTTGTCTAATTGCTTTTCCCGATGCCTTAATTCACGTTCTAAAAAACGGAAGAAAAAAAATCTGTACTCCTGTTTTCTGAACCGTTTTAGGTACACTTGGGATTTTTTTTGAGGGGGGGGGGGACATTCCTACAGTTCTCTTATTGAATCTGTTTTTGCAATTCTCCCCTCGCTTTTCCTGGCGCCTTTCTTGAAGTTCAAGTTTTAAAAAACGGAAGACTATGCTGTATTCTGTCTGAAAATTTTTAGGTAGACTTGGGATTTTGGGAGGGGAACGTTCCCCCAGTTCCCCTCCCGTGGATCCGCGCCTGCCGAGCTATGGCAACCCTTTTGCTGCTCATAAACCAAACCATGTGACTGGTGGATATCCTAGCAACAGCGGGCGTTAATCGTAGCAGACGATCAACGCCAGCGCGAAATAAAATAAATAGAATTGATGGAACACGGAAGAATGATCTTTTATGGAGTCCAATTTGTAAATTTGTTATTCTAAGTTGTAAATATTTTGTTAATATAGTGAGTTTTTCGTTTAGATAGTATTGTGCATTTTCTTTAGTCAATTTCAATAACTCTCTAAGCAATAAAAGATGCAAGCGACCAAGAAGAATCAGCAAACGGTAAGATTTTTACCTACAGTTTCAATTTAAGATACCGATTAGTACATTTTTGCGTTTACGCAAAACGTTTACGCCATTTCGTTCACGCCAACGCTGACAGCTCCAAATGAAATAAAAGTTACCGAAAACTGATCAAAAACTATTACTAATGTCAAAATAATGCATAACTAAAAGAAAAACAGTTCAATCTCTGCACCTGGAAGTTTTTTTTAATGAAAACACATTGTCTTAAAATACATGTCGAGTGCCAAACTATAGATAATGCTGCCATCTAGCAACCATGCTGCCAAAGTCTTCGCCAAGCCCTTCCACTAGTCACATGATACATCTATGAACCAATTTTCTTTATCAGCAAGAATGAGAAAGCTCGGTCTACTCTTATTATTAGTCTATGTATTGTTGCATTAATAAAACTATTTTTATTCGCTAAAAAATAATGATAATAAAAATAAATCAGCACCTCTTGGCGCGATTGGCGCCAAAATTGAACCAAAGCCTGTTTACATATGGATTCACATATATTCCAAATTTCAACCAGAACGTAGCATTACTTCTTGAGATAGGGCACTCACAATGGAAAAAAAGAACGGGCGATTGCGCTACCCCCTTTTTAGCTGTTGACACCAAAATAAAATCAGCTCTTATACCCATTAAGGGCTACTTGCCGATAAATTTTTCTTTCATTCCGTTCATTATTTCTTGAGATACAGCAGTCACAATTGATGACAAAAAACGTTCTATAGCTCAACCCCCGTTTGAGTTATTGACACCAAAATTGAATCAGCACCTGTTCCTGTTAATGGCAACATATGGACCAAATTTTGTTTGATTCCGCCAGTTACTTCCTGAGGAATAGCAATCACGCGTAACTCAAAAAACGTTCCATTGCTCCATCCCCCCTTGGAGGAATTCGCGCCAAAAACCAATGGGCACAAGTTCACATAGGGGTACATATGTGTACCAAGTTTCGTTCGATTTAATGCGGTAGTTTTTGCTGTAGAGCAGCCACAAAAAACTGGTCACACACAGACGTGACACACATACACACACACACACAGACAGACAGACATTTTCCAAAAATAGTCGAAATGGACTCAGCACACCTCAAAACGTTTGAATCTGTCAAAATTCGAAATTCGAAAATTTGCACGAATCCAATACTTTCTTCTATATATTATATATAGAAGGTAAAAATAGTGAAAGCTCTCCTGACAAACAGTATTCGCAACTCCAACGAACTATAGGGGGCACTGCTGTCACTGTCTAATAGCGGAATTTAAAACTAAAACAAACGCATGTGGTAACGAAGAAAATGCTAAAAGTGCTGTGATTTTTGTTGTTATGTATGATTTTTTCGTTTTATTCATTTGAAAAGATTTTTTAAAGTCTTTTGGTTATTCTGACCGATATAGAAAGAGATTAGAAACCAAAAAGTATTACGAAAGTAAACAATTAATGCAGAACACACAGTAAGTTGTTCTGAAGCAGCCATTTTCACGATGTTGAATTCGGAATTCATAAATTTTTGGTTCGCTTCGAACGGCATTTTCATTTTGTACCGTTTTTTCTATACATTAGTACATATTAAGTTCAGTTTCGTGACATTTCCGGCATTTGTTGACATTTTTGTCACATAGTGCACATACGTGGCAGACTGTCAAGAGTAACGTTTAACACTAGATAATTTATTTCTATGACTATATGATTGGATATCTAAAGAAATCATGCATTTAATTCATTCGTCATGGAAATGATTTACCTGATATGCGAAATCTTGTCAAGATACATTATTCTTTCACACAATTTTAAAACCATAACCTTATAAACAGATTTTTGGCGAACTTTTATTTTTTATTGTTTAAATTCTTAACGTTCTTTCTGCATTTTTCAATCTATTTTGCGATAAATATTTTCAAGAAAATTTATTTGCATACTGTCTATTTCAGTAGGATACTGAAGTAACAAAGGTTATTTAAATCATTTATATGGAATTAGGTTAAGGAAAAGTGTCCAGTCAATGTTGTTAAGTTCGTTTTTTTTTTCATCGAATTGAAAAACTGATATTTATTCAAATTCACTCAGAACAAATTAAATAAAATGTGTACTCACACTTTATATATGGTGGTAGTTTTCTTTTCAGTTGATTGACCATTATTTCTTTTCACTTATCGAATTCTGTAATCTTACTACCATTTTATTCCACTCATGATAAAAATTAAAAATGGTTTAACTAAAAACGCGAAATCTCGCCAAGGCTACTTTGCTCGCACAATACCAAAACTATAACCCTAAACAAATTTGGCGAAATCTTTCAGTTGAGAATAAAAGGAATAAAGTAAATTCTTTCTCGGTTATTCATTTTGTTCTACGATAATATATCCAAGAAAATATTTTGCATACTGTCCATTCCAACTAAATGCTGCTGTAAAATATGATTAGTTAAATTAATTTAAGATTAAAAAAAACTCATATTCTTACAAATTCATACAAAACAATAAAAAAATTTACCTGGTATAACGTTATCCAATTTTGTTAATCCAGAGTTTTCTTGTTTACGCTTCCACCATTTAATACTTTTTTGAAAGAAATAAGGAAAATTAACATTATTTTGAGAAGCTCGAGAATACTACTAAGGGACGAATTAATTTCTGTTGTTGAAGGCGTTCTTAGACATGTTGAATGCGTTACTCAGAACAAACTGACCGCGTTTACGTCAACAGATACACGTGGAGCGCAACGTGGCAATGTTTTAGTTGCATTCGCAGTTTTATAAATCACCGCAAGGTAGCGTATTCGAGCGCTGGAGTTCCGAATTTCTCACGTTTTGCCTGGTTTTGCAAAAAGTTTGCGCTAAATTTCTTTCATTTTTTGTTCAATCTGAATGGAAGGATACTTTGTTATGCTAAAACAAAAGATAATTTACAGCAACGTTGTTCCGCCAATTTTGCTTTTTATTATTATCCAATGCGCCGATCGATAATTAATGAATCATATTTTTACTGAAAATAATTTTGAACTTAAGTTTGATAGGCTTTATGTTATATACATCAGAGCTTCCCCCAGGATTAAAAAAGGGCAGGGTGCTGTTTTTCAAAAAAAGGGCACTTTTTTGAGAAAAGGGCACTTTTTCGAAACTAAAAGGAATGTTGATTATAGCTTCAAAGCATCAGTGGATATAGTCGAGGGATATTACTGATATTCCTGGGTTCAAATGTCTTACTGTCGCAACAAAAAAAACTTTGAAACATTTATGAATTACTTCGCAGGACATTTGAATAGCTTATATTCATTTTCAAAGGAGGCGATTGGGACTAAAAATTGGGGAAGGGGGGGGGGGTTAAAAAAAGAAAGCAACTAAAAGCCATAGGATTTTTAGCATCTGCAAGAAAAAGGAAAGAAAAAAAAGAGAGAAAACAGTACAAAATTTTGCTAAGGTTGGTTTTGAGAGCATGTGAGTGGTAATTGATGCAAATCTAACAGCTTAACTCACGTTTCTCTTAAGATTTTGATGAATTATGTACATAATAACTTTCCCCAACGACACAGTTTTTTGTTCTTTTCTACGGGGAGCCGTGCAGTGCCGTAGCGAGGCATTAAAAAAGGTAGGGCATTTGACTTGCATGGAAGGGCACTCCTAGAGATGTCGACTTAAAAAAAAAAATATTATAAAGGGGGGGGGGGGGGTCTTGCCGCGGGAACTTTTCTAAATTTGAGATAAAAAATAGAGAGCTTCAAAGTTTTTTTTAAGCATTTTAATGTCATTTAATCAACATTAGAACCTTGAAAACTCGACAAGCCTGACACATATTTTTTGGCTTTGAAAAAAGGAAATAAATACAAACACGCACAGTATTTTTGTAAAAAGGTACTTTAATTAAAGCATGTTTTTTAAGACCAGTTGTTTTTTCATAAGTGATATCGGCTGACATATTCAAGTGTAAATGCAGTCTCTCAATGTCTAGGTCATTTTTGAAAAACTCACTTGATTTTTCAAAATTTGTTTCACTTTTGTTTAATAAAAGCAAGCACTCTTGTTCAACTGCAATGACCTATGTGAATCTAGTTGATGTAAACCGCCCAATAATGTAAGATTGTACCATTTCCCAAACCTCAATGTATTGCCTTGTAGTACTTAGGGATTTTGAAAGTGTGCAGTGACCTGGCTTTGTTGTTTTCTTACTTCTTTGGTATACGTCGATTCCGAGGAAGCGAAAGGATCATCATTTTGTGAAGGTTTTCCTTTTAAACACAATTCCCAAAAGCATTCAAAGCTATCACGCCTCCCATTTAATATACAAATCAAACCCTCATATATTTTTTCCAGATCAGCAACACTTAGAAGAGCGCACCGCAGCCTGCCCACTAGCAACAGACTTGACCCGTAAGTTCGCGCACTGGGACAAATTCATAGTGTGCTTGCAGCACTGTAACACCATCATTATCCACACCACTCGCTTTCAGTTAACCTGCTTACTACCATAATAATTATTTGTTTTAACTCATTACTGAATGTATTTTACACGGTAAACTATCTTCAAACAAGGA
Source organism: Uloborus diversus (assembly GCF_026930045.1). NCBI lineage: Eukaryota > Metazoa > Arthropoda > Arachnida > Araneae > Uloboridae > Uloborus > Uloborus diversus. The sequence continues at coordinate 59,895,540 of NC_072731.1, read as the reverse complement.
AAATAAAAGATAAATTTACGAGTTTAGAAAGCATAATATGACTAATAATTTTCTTGATTTATTGGGGGGGGGGCTCTGCCCCCTCAGGCCCCATGGAGTCGGCGCCACTGCTTACATTAGTTACCACAAAGTACTTTGAGATGTCACAAACATTTGGTAACAATTTCATTAAGCAAGAATGGCTTGTTTATGTAAAACAATTGATTTACTAATATCTAAACAATGAATATATAAAGTAAAAGTTTCTGCTTGTGGCTAAATAATGTTTTGTAAGCAGATATACATAAGTAAAACAAATTATTATAATCTGAAAATTTGGACATTCTGCTTTTTTTTAAAAATAATTTTTAGTTTTGATTTCTAAATTGGAAAACAAAGAATGAACTATAAAAGGGGAGGGGGAGGAAAACTAATTCTTTCAGCTGTTACTAGCTGTAACTTAAGACTTTTAAATCCAAAAGTAATAATTGCTCTTGGAGTAACCACCACCATAAGGAAACAAAAACCAATAAACAGCACCAGTTTCAAAGCACTTAGTATTTATTTTCAATAATTAAAAGTCATTTGTTTTCATTTGAAATGTCAAAAATCATCCACATTTGACTTTTACATGCTGAATTCTTTTTATTTTTGTCATATTTTTGCGTTTCTTTGATGCCACGTGTCACGCGAAATATTAGCGTTTTGCTGTTAATCTGCAGCAATCTTTTAGCATCTGCTTTCAGTTTTCGATATTTCTTATTATTTTTTGAGTAGTACACAATGTGAAGAAAACTGAGCAAAAATACAAACGTATTTTTCAGATAAAAAAATTATCGGCGTGCGTATAAAGCATAATAATAAAACAGAGCATATTATCCGCTAAAACAGCTGTTTCAGCAAATAATCGTGATTTTGATTAATTTAAACTGAAATAAAATTTAAGGAAAAAAAAAAAAAGATTAAATTTGCATCGCAGGTAAAAAAAAAAAAAAAGGAAAAAAAAATGGCGCGGATTTTGGACGTTGGCGGATTTTAGGTCGGTGGATTTGTGGCGCTCCATTGCATCTACTTAATTCTAATTCAAAATGGAAAAGCACTATTAAAAATATGAATTTGATTGAAAGATTATAAAATGCAGGGCTAACTAACGTTTATCTGGCTGGAAGAGAAGTAGAGTTTTCTTAACATACATGTAAATTGGACAAAGAAAAACTTCCCTTGTCATGAAGCGATAAGGAGGAAGGATGACAGCCAGTATTCTTCGCTACAGCCCTCCATTATTAAATAAAGGGCGATGGGAAGCCTGAGGCAAGGAGCAAGGAAGTGATTCTGGGAATTCACAGGACTAGAGAATACAAGGGCTAGCTCGTTCCTTTGATCTTTTCATCCGCCGCGAAGTGGACAGCGAGAAGAGAAAACTCGTTTTTGACGTCATCGGGTACACTCCGCGGGACAATATCCACAGCGTATGCCCTAAGAACTGTGGTATGCCTTAGCTAAAATACAATTAAAGAATTTTTACTCTGTACAAGGATTGTTGAAGAGGCAGTTGAAGGGGCTGAGGCCGCTCCCAGACAAGGCTAAAAATCATTTATTATGAATAAGGATATGAATATTGTCTTCAAGGTTTGATTTCAATTTTCAAATGTCTCATAACATTTGACTACGGTTTCTTCAGAAATAAGCTCCTGCTCCTGCGCTAAATCTGTTGGCAGGTTATTTTCCCTTCACGTTATGCTAAAGTAAAGGTCACATTTTATAGAATCGAAAATATTTGTGGGTAATTATATTTGAAAGTATTGAAAATGCCTTCACGTGCTGATTTCCTAGTTGCTGAAAAAGTTCTGGAAACTTAAGCTTCCCTTCAAGATTTTCAAAGAGCTCAAAACACACCCAAAAATTTAGGAATACAACCTTTTTTTCTGTTTTGAAATGCTTTTTATTTATTTATTTATTTTTTTTATTGAATACTAACTTTGAAGCTGCTTCAATAAATAATTGGGGGAAGAATTTTAAAAAGTTAAGATAAAGAGCAAGACAAATTTTATAAAATGTGGTGTACGAAGTTATTTTTTAATGTAAGATTTGGTTCAACCCTGTCACAATGCAAATTTATGATATTTAATTAGTTTAGTAACGGCACTGTGAGACCGTAATAAATTTCCTTCAACCGTAAAATTACAATGCATTTAGATGTAATGCATGAAATTTCTTTGTAAATATTATTCAATAGATTTAACTCTACAATTTCTTGAACACTGTATCCCCATGCTTAAAATATATAATAATTCGCATTGATGCGACAATGACTTAAAGATGAGAGAAGAGAGATTGAAAATGAGTACTATATCGTGATTATCTCAATCGTGTACCTATTTTTGTAAAGAAGCTTTTTTTTTTGTGATTATTTAAAGCTTTCAAATGAGATACATTAGTGTTTTTATGATTGTACAAAAGCTAGGCCATTTAATTGGTCTTCTGTATTGAAAGATCAATTGCCTGACCCATATAAAAAGGCTATTGAACTTTTTTCTTGAGTAAGAACATTTGGAAGAATCCGATATTTGAATGAAAAACTTTCTGAGGACAAAAGGTAAGCCGGCAGAAATATTTTTTTTTAATGGATTTTATCACAGAAGAAAACTTTGTAGAATATTGGGAAAGATTTCATTTATTACTGTAACGTAATGTTTTGGAGAATTCAGACATGAAGAAATTTTTCAGTCTACAAATAAGTTAGCTTTATAAATTTGGTGATAATCATTGAAACTTTAAATTTGGTTTACGTTGCTAAATTTCAATATGTTATTTTTAAATTGAAGTGATTGAAATGCTGATTAACAATTTCAGTAAACACCTATTAATCTGGACTTCGCTTTATCCGGACAACCATTTGAATGTACATACGGTATAAAAAAAGAACGCGTTAGCGCAATAATGTATTTTTGTAAGGCTGTAACTTTATTTTTTTAACTTTTTCTAATGCAGTTTGATATTTCATTCTCTTTAATTCAAAATACAATTTTTACTGTGTTCAAGTATTTTACTTATGTACATTGGTTCAATTTATAGGTCATTTTGCTTAATTCGTTTTAAACAATCTAGATGACCTGGATCCTCAATTAGTCCAGGTTAATGAGGTTCTACTTCAGTTTTCAAATACAACGTTTGTTAAGATTCTTGGTCACAGTTATAGTTACTTCGTGAAAAAAAACTTCCTCTAAAAATATCGGCAGTATTTAGATTCAAATGGGTTATCGCGAAATTCCAATATGTTTTAGTTATTCCTTATATCTATCTTATCTCTTTCATTTTCTTTGAGACAAGGTTGAAATAACAATATTATTATTATTTTTTAAAGTCGAAACTGACAAAATTATGTACACACATGAGGAAACTTGACAAGCACAGTAAATTATTTTCATTTCTTTATAAGTTCAATTTTATTGCGCAGAATTTCTGCTTTCTACCCCTTTATAAAACATGCATATTGGATAAAGAATATCGAAAACTACACAATAGGAACTAAAAATTTGTATTGTAGATTTCTATTATGTTTATTGTTTTTGGTATCGCTTATTAACTTGTCGATAAGATTCAAAACATTTACCCTTGTATTTCATTTTTTTGAAGCTTAACCCTCAAGAAACTTTTAAACATAAAAACGGGGAAAGAGAGTGAAGAATTACGCACGCAAGCACTATACAAATGTCCCAGATCGAGTCTACCCAGTGACGTCACTGGCACTTTCCCCCTCGTTCCTACTTTCGCGGCGCTAAGAGCCAGCCCTTCTAACTTCTATAGTCCTGGGAATTCAGCAGTGGCTTATCAGTAGTGTTCCCAAAAGTGAAAGGTCCTTGGAAGAACATTGTTAAGTCTCTAGAATGCCCAGTAGGCCACTTTTTATCCCTTGTGGTAACTGATAATGGAAGGCATGCTTAGCTCAATGGCAATCCTAGTTAAGAGGCGAGGGAGAGGGGCGGATGTCCGCTGTTTTCACTTAGAAGAAAGTCATTGTGGGAAAACAATGGAAAGGGACACTGGCTCCTTCCTTTTTCTAGTAAAAATCTTGAATCCAAAGGATGCCAGTTCATGAACAAAAAGGCAATTTGGGCGACGTTTTACCGATAAAACGGCACGTTGGGCGCGTTCTAAGAATCAAAGGGCAAGTTGGGCGCGGCGCCCTCCCGCCCAATCCTGTGGGAGGGTCTGTATACATGAGGGGAAAAAATGAATAATTGTTAACCGGAAGTGGATGTTAAAAGATCGCGGCACAAAGAAAGCAGAACGCGTATAACGCAAAATACGTGGCACTGAAGATGCGTTCAAAAAAAAAAAAAAAAGTGTTTTCAACAAGTAATTGCTGAACTTTAACAATTTTTAACTTTCAAAACTGGGGGTGGCGGGGGGGGGGGGGCATAATTTCTGTTTTTAAGTATGGTAAAAGGAAACAGTTTCGGATTTCGAAATTGGGGTCTCATACTGTAATACATTAGAGCAATGGTTCTCAACAAAATTGTTTCAAAAATTTCACTTTGCAAACAAGACAAAAATAATTCTTGACACATAGCTTGATATCCAAGCGAAAAAATAAAAAAGGACATTTTTCGGACATTTTATGAGAAAAAATAATTAAAAATTTATTTCTCATTTTTTTTACATACTTATAAACACAGAAGTGAAACACTAACCAGAGATATTTATGTACTTTAACTTAAATAATTGAAACAAAAATAAAATTCAGGCAGCGATTCAGCATTGAAATATTTAACACTCGAATGTAAGCGCATGAAATTTCGTTTAAAACTTTTTAATTGAATTGATAAAATAAGAACAAATTTTATTCGCTTGCCTCTTTACAAGGAGTACACATCAAAAAAAAAAAAAAAAAAAAAAATTCACATACCAGATGCAGAGATTGCGATTTCGAAAATGAAGTCGTTAAAAAGAGTATAAATTGTTTTGAAATTGCATTTTAAAGCTCTACTATACACATATTACTAATTACTATCAACGAAACACACGGAAAAAAGCGAGTTCAAAATATTTTAAGCGCTCTGAAGTGCCCATGCATTGCCGTAAACGTCAAACTTAAAAACGATTAATTATTCACCCTTGGTAATCAGGGTACAAAATATTCATTAAAAAGCATGTTTAAAAGAAAAAAAATACTGTATATTCTCTCATATATCTCTATCCTAATCCCCTAAATATATAATCAACAAAAAACTAATCATGGAGACGAATCTGGAATTAAAAAAAATAATAAAAATAAATAATTCCTTAAGAGGTTTTCCATCTCCAGCTCAGTCACTTTCCTATGCCGGGCTGATGAGTGCTAATAAGCATGAAACTGCAGTCCTCGGCTGGAAATGACTGAGCTGGCGGTGTATCTCACGTAATTCTGCTTTAGCCCTGGCTAATGGGCGGTAATTTACTGAATATACCTTGGCTCGCGTTCAATCTTCGAGTTGAACTGAACCATTGCTTCGGTCACTCGTCTGGTCTGCTAATTCTATATCAGCTACCAGTTTGTTTCGCACTCTTGGCTTCCTTAAGAGGTTTTCCATCTCCAGCTCAGTCACTTTCCTATGCCGGGCTGATGAGTGCTAATAAGCACGAAACTGCAGTCCTCGGCTGGAAATGACTGAGCTGGCAGTGTATTTCAAAACTCACGTGCATGAAATCAGCGAAATCGAAACATTTTCCTCCCCATCTTGCTTTGAAAAACTAACCTTTGGAGTCACCACTGACAGGCTCACTTGACTTGAATTATGGGGGAAAGCAGCGTTTCCCCCACGCTACAAAGATAAGTGTTTGCTTTTACCCCCTTCCATCCCCCCTTCTTTCGATAGGGGAGTTGTTTATGAAGGATGCTAGACTTGAGCCAGTTATCGCGTTGTTGCGTTTTTGGCGCCGCTCAACTTAGGGGGAAAATAAAAACAGCTGAGGATTTTCCCTGATCCTTTCTGGAATTCCCTGATTTTTCCCGAATTTTCAAATTCCCTGATAATTCCAGGTTTTTCCGGTCTGTGGCCACCCTGTAATTGCATGAAGGATGGATGTAGAATATCATGCAAATATATTAGTATTACGCATTGTGCTCATATACTTTATGAGTAAAATGCAACAAATATTTGCTGCAATATTTTATTACAATTTATGATTCATTCAAGTAAATATTTAAAACAGTACTTCTTTCTATTGCTTCTCAAATTAATTAATAAAATATATGACCGACAAGGTTCCTTATTCCTGTCCTGTTTTGTGTTTTTTATTGACACACCAACAGTTCCAGAAATTTTGTGCACTCAAAAGTCTATATTTTCCACCATGACCCTCCCTAAAATGCAAGTTTGTATCCACTCCTGCCTTGACGATGCATTAAAATATAATTTGCATTAAATGTATAGTCTCTTCATTCTTTGATGATAATGATTTGCATGAAGGACAATCTTTTAGAAATTTTAATGTGGAATGAACTGCATAACCAGTAAGATAATTAATTATAGGTACAATTTTATCGGTTTTAAATCCCATTCTGATACTTTAACTTTTAGCAGTTTTGCATTCTCATGCCTTGACTGAAATATACTAAAACAGGTAGCTCTTTTAATATGCTAGCAAAAGATGATTCCACAGCTTAAGAGGATCAACAGAATATTTATTTTTCGTCGCTTTCAAAACATACCGAACTATTGTTACAAAATCTTTAGAAGAAACTTTTCAAACAGAAATTATTATTGTCTTGACAGTACCACAGTTGCCAGCAAAAGAGACTAAAAATTTAACCTTGAAAATAAACGTACAGCAAGGAGTGATATGTATTAAGTTTGAACTTATTCCATACTTGCCAACCTTCGAAGAAAAAAAACCCAGGAGATTCCATTAAAGGTATATAGGTGATTCAAAAGCAACATATCTTCACAACATAATTATTAATTGTGCTTTTGAATAAGATAAATACTAATTTTAAATTGAAATGGGGATTTTTTGCAGATGTAAACTAATTGGTAGCAGCAAGAAAAACATACTGCAAAGGAAAACCTAATAATAAGAAGTGAACTTGCTGAAAATGTTCTGTACATTCCCCAGTCTCTTCCAGAAAAGTAGCTACCAAAATTTAGCTCCTAAAATTCGAAAAAGAAAATCAATATATAATGAAAATAATATATATTATAAGTAGATATAGGGTAGCACATGTCAAAATAACTTCAAACTTTCAAAATGATTGAAATATTTTCAAGATGCTAAAAGATTGAAATCTGCTGCAATTTTTGGCAGAGCACGTGCTTCGTTGAACATGCAATGTGGAAGGCTTCCAAAAAATTAATTTTTACTAACGGAGTTATTAATTGGAAAAATTCTTATTCCCTGACATTGGTAGACTAGAAAGGGGCGCCATCTATTGGGAAAAAAGTGAAACTTTTTGATGATTGACTGAAAAAACGGGATAAAATCGTAAAAAACGGGAAATCGGGAGGTAGAAGCAAAAAACGGGAGTCTCCCGTTAAAACAGTAGAGTTGCCAAGTATGAAATTCATTAAGCTTAAATTTTGCATACATTTAAAATACAATGAACATGATTCTATTTAATTACAAGGTATGAAAAAGTTTGCTTACTCTGAAATTTATTTTGACTGCACAATCTCTTGGAATAGAAGCCATCCACTTTTGGGGAAGCTCATATTTTTTTTGAATAGTTAAATGTTGAGATTTTTGGCCCATTTGCATCGTGATTTCCTCGGCAATTGGGCACAACACACTTAAAAACCACCCTCCACTTTTATCAGTATTACTTTGACAATTCGTAAGTTGGTAATTAATTTAATTTCTTGAGCAAAGCTTCTTACTAAGAAAATGAGAAGAATGTGTTGCTAAACATTAACAGAAGAACTCTTCGTCAAATAGTTGAATCGCTTGTATTGAATCTAAGTGTGAATGCTTGAGTTGTAAAAAATCACCAAGCTGGCTCAGGGCTTCCAATTTATTTTAGACAAAGAAAACGACAAAAGGAGACTACTTATAGTTGAAAAGAAGACTAGTTGTACTTTAAAAAATAGAGCTATATATACCAGTTATAGTTAAAACCATTTATATTCAGTTCCCACTGCAAATATTTTAGTACATAGAAGCAACAAAAACATACTTGAACAATCAATAAAACAGAACTCATTTAGATATAGGACCCCACTAACAAGATAAAATTTCAATAATAAATTACTACCTTGTCTATCCGGATAAATATTCCCCAGCCCCCACACAATTTCTGTTTACTATTATTTTGTTGCAGTTTGAATTCAACTACTTTTGAATTTTTCAAGTAAAGGAAAAGTTAGTATGATTCTTTTCGTCTTTTGTCTTTTATATTTGTTTCTTTAAGAAGTCAACTGAAAATTTGGGCTTCACAAATTTCTCTTTCTTTTTTCTCAAGTTAAGAAAAGAACTTTGCTTTTAAATTAAAATGAATACGATTTTAAAAAGGTTTCCTTTGACTCCTTATTTAAAAGAAAAAAAAAAGAAGCAGATGATTCGTCTCTTCAAATTTTGTGTTTTCTAAATTTAATCAGACAAAACAAATGCCATTCAATAATTTTCGATGAAATATTTGCAATAAATATCAATTTTCTTTGCATAACAATCTATTTGCTGATTTTTTTTTTTAAATAAACAATTTTCATTTTCACAAAGAAAAAATGTTGAGTTTGATTTTAAAATGATAAAGAAAATTAATAATAGAAATCAAAATGAAAGATAGCAACAATTACAGGGGAATTGTGACACAATTTTAGAAATGCTTAAAATTAGTGCGAAAGCAATCCTGTCAAAAAAACATTAGAAAAAAAAGTAAGAATTTTTGCTCATCCAAAAAGAGATTTATAGTATGAAATACTTTTAACAGTTAGATTGTACAGTACTTTTTTCTTTTAACTCAATGGAAACAATTAAAAAAAAAATAAAAAAAAACTTTAATTAAGGAAATGAAAAGGACAAAAAATTGCTAAACACAATTACCATCGCAATTGCTAATAAATTTTGGTCACTGTTTTAAGTAGGAGTATCCATTCCTCCCAAGGACAATTATTCAACCCCTTCAAAGGTCACAGAACTCTCCAAAAAGGAGTACCCCTCCACCCCCCCAAAAAAAAGATTAACACCCCCTACAAATTACAAGATGCAGCCAGCATCATTTTTAGCAATTTTGCAAGATAATGGTCTTTTATAACCATTTTGATTTGTTCTGCCAAACATGCCACCTGCTTCATTTTATTTTATTTTTTTTGGGGAAAAGACAAACATAAGATTGAGATTTTGAAATTCAATTTTGAAATGCTTTAAAATTTTCCAACTATCACATTGCAAATAAAGGTTCTTCAGTTAAAATTTAATTTTTTACAATTTCATCAAATCTTTCAATGAAAAAATTTATAAACTTATAGATAATGTATCAATTTTGTCTATTATTTCATATTTAGGTTTCAAAAAAATATCACACATTCACCTTTTACATTTTATTGCAAAATACCCAGTTGTTGGATATTTACTCAGGTCTTGGGAAAATACCTAAAATATATTCACCTACCCAATGGGTATTGACCCAATTCACATCACCCTTTACACTATCTCAATGTCTACTTCTCAACGGTGTTGCACAATTTAGCAGATAATCGGCAGCTTACCCTTTTTATAATGCAAAGATATAAAGCATTAAAATATTTTCTTTAGTGTTTGGAAATAAAATCAATCCCTAAGTTTAGTCTAAAACACATAAATATTTATTCACTGTTTACAAATAAAATATACAGATCATTAAATTCACCAGGATGGAGCAGTGTTGGCTAATCGTCTCATCCTCCTAAAAAAAGTAGATAAAAGAAAAATTACAATATTTATTACAATTGGAGTAGTTACTCCAAGATATTGATGAAATAATATAGCAAAATAGTTAAACAACTAGCCTAAACTGATCCAGAATGTTTATTTTGTTTAATATTTGGTATTTTAGCATACACCTTTGAATGTCAGTATAGTGCTGTTACATAAATACGCCACTAGCTCAGTCATTTCATCCAAGGACTGCAGTTTCGTGCTTATTAGCACTCATCAGCCCGGAATAGGAAGTGGCTGAGCTGCAGGTGGAAAACCTCTTAAGGAAGCTAAGAGTGCCAAACGAACTAGTAGCTAATATAGATTTAGCACTGACCAAACGAGTGATCGAAGCAATGGTTCGGTTCAGTTCGAAGATTGAAGGCAAGGCATGGTATTTTCATTAAGTTACCACCCTATAGCCAGCACTAAGGAAGAAATACATAAAATACACTACCAGCGCAGTCATTCCATTCAAGGACAGCAGTTTTGTGCTTATTAGCACTCATCACAAAACTGCAGTCCTCAGATCGAATGACTGAGCTGGCGGTGTATTTTATGTACTTCTGCCTTAGCTCTGGCTATAGAGCAGTAACTTACTGAATATAGTGCAATTCCATTACAACAAATACTGAGAAATTCCTCTGCAGTGTAATTCCTTTCTCAAAATTAAATAACATAATGCAAAAGTATCTAGATAGAATGAAAAACTAATAAATACAAGGAAGCCTTTTAGGAAGGAAGTTACCCTTTTCTTAACAAAAACTTATTCATAATGGAATTTTTACAAAAATGGAAAAGAAAATCGTCATGCTTTTTATTGTAGACATTATTTTTTATGGTTCAACATATTTAGAAAAGTAACTTCTTTAAATACTTCTTTCTTGAATTCCTTGGATGAAAAGACAATTTCTAAAGTTTTTTTTTTTCCGTTCTAATTTATTTCTTAGTTTTGACTGTATAAATGAGCAGAATTACATGAGTATTTTCTATTTACAAAATTTGATGCATATTTTTCTCCCTTGCTCTGACTATCCATTGATAAAACATATATGCAAGTGTGTGGGTGATAGAGTCATTTTATGCGTACACTTTACTTGCTCTTGGACTTATTTATTTTTTTCTCACATCATTTAAAAACTCTCCACAGATAAGATTTATAAACATTACATAATGCACTAATGGTACATAATGTACTTCTGTAAATCCTAAGCAATCAATCAAATTAAGTAAGAAGATAAAGTTTTGGCTAAAATATGCTTTATGAACAAACTTGAAACATAAAAAACTGAAAAAATAAAATAAAGATAACCAGCTACTTGAATTTTTTCTCTATATAATTTTAGAAAAACCTAGTCAGTCTGCTTATACATTTATGTACATCTAATAAGAGAAATTGTACTGATTAGAAAAGAAAACGAGCTGATGTGTGCATCACATGACTTCCTTTTACCCCAATTTAATGTCACTTCCTCATTACTGGCCATTTTAATGTGATTCAATAGTTTACTCTCTAAATACAGTAGACCCTTGTTTTATGCGGGTTTATTTTAATGGGTTTAAGATTTGATAACTTTATTTTATTTTACCCGGATTAGTTTCAGTTTTACGCGGATGAGGCAACGCAAACAGATAAAATTTTTCCCTCTTTCGAAATCCAAACACCTAAATATTGCAGATTACGCTTAATCAACTGCATTTTGGCATGCTAATAATCGAGCTTGGGCCACTGGAAACATTTTATGCGATTCGTTCCAGAGCTCTTTACAGAAGTAAAAATATTAAACTCACACAGTTCAGAACTCATTGGAAAAACAGCTTTTAGGAGTGACCAAGGAGGCCAAAACTAATGACGATACCGACTTTGGTGACGCACAAACAAAAACGTTCACATTGAAAATTTTGAGCCATTCCCAGACAGCAGAAATGATTTTTCTGATTTGTTAGTGAAGGAAGATTCTATCATAGAAATGAGGCAAGTGATCATGGATGCGTTAATACTCTGCAAAGAATTATAGAGAAAAATTCTTAATGACTGCCAAAAGACTATCATTGCCAGCTCCTCTTTATAAACAGAACACGAAACTAATTTGTTTTCTTTATGTATTTTGTGCATAAAAATCAATATAGATACACATTAAACTTATTTTACAATTAGTCATCACTAGAATGAAGTATTTTGCTACCTACAGAACCAAACCTCTATTTTAAACAAGGAGGATAGTAGAAAGGGGAGATGTCGAAAGCCTCAAACTTGCCGCGCGCACTTGTCGCCGCAGACGGAAGCGGGTAAGGGAAGGGGAAAAGTCTACCAAAGAAAGCAATGGTATCCAATGTGGAGCACTAGGGAAAGCGTTCATAAAGAGAAAGAAACGTGTCATATATTCATAATTTTTATTGTCAGAGCATAAAATATGCTTTACTTATAGCCCGGTCGATTTAGACATAAAAATAGTAATCAAATAACAAAAATTCCCGGAAAGCTAAATTTTTGTAGAGATCTTAGGTTTAGCATTACAAATAAAGTGCCAAAAGTCCCCGTCGATGCCATGTGAGCTAAAAAAGTTATTCAGGGTCAAAGGTCAAAATTTTAGGTTTTTTGTATTTTTCTCAAAAACGGTAAGTTTTAGCTAAAAGTACCTCAAACCAAAGTTGTAGATCTCAAAATTCTCTATAAAAATGGTCCTTATGATTTTTTCTGAAAGACCAAACCATTTCTCATATATTGCATACTCTCAAAAGACAGCCAGTCATTTACAGAATCCCCTCTACTCGCATGGCCTTGAATAACATAAGGCATTCTAGTCCGTGTGGCATCATTCACGTACTCAGGGGTGCCCAACCCACTAAGGGCATGGGTGCTCCCCTCAATATCTCGGAGTCCCCCCCTCAAAAGCAAGAGACCCCCTCCAAAAACTGAGAAAAATACCCCTTAAAACAACCACCCTTTAAGTGTTTTTTGAGCTCTCAAACTAACCACATTTCATACAATAAAACATAGTTTGGCTGGCAAGTCGCATTATTATCTTGACTCCTGACAATGTTTGGCTTTAGTGATACACTGTAGGTAAGATTTCTGGATTCTAATCTGACTCTAAGAAATCCATCTCTCTTGTTAGACAAACTGTGGTTGATGCTTCTTCATCCAATTTTGCGCATCGTCTCACTGCTTTAGTATAACGTGAGTATTGGAAATCATATAATTCAGTAGTTACGCCCTCAAGCGCCATTTCTTTTAAAGTTTTATCTGATATTCCTTTTTTAAGAAGTTCATCCGAGTTTTCCCACTTCTGCTTATCAAAGAACTCAAGTTGAATTGTGGAATTGTAAATTTTCGCTATACAATCGAATTCTTCAAACTTGCCATGTTTGAATCATCAGCTCCTATTCTGCAAACTGGTTATTTTGAGAATCTAAAAAATATAACACTATGCATTGCGGATGACCATCATCAGAGAGCTTGTTTCGAGACGGATTACGACGACCAGTTCGAAGATGGACAATGAACATTTACAATTCCAGATTTCAATTTTGAAGCTGAGAGACTACTATGAGCTCATCGATAAGCAGAACTGGTAAAACTTGGCAGCTCCCTCTTTCAGAAAGGGGACTTCCGATAAAACTTTGAAAGAAATTGCTTGATGGTGTACCTACTGAGTAGTATGGTTTTCAAAACCTCTCATGTCATAGTAAAACAGCGAGACGATAGATAAAATAAGAGAAAAAGTGTCAGGTACTCAAAACCTCACATGTCATACTAAAGCAGTGAGACACTAGGTAAAATAAGAAAAAGAAGCGTCAGGTACAGTTTGTTCTCTAAGCAAAAGGGATGAATTTATTAGAGTCAGATTAGAATCTAGAAATATTAAGCCACAATACCATCAAGCCACTATTTCAATCAAGACTGAAAATTATGAAAAGTAAAATAGTTCAACTTGCATGCCAAACTTATGTTTTACTGTAATCAATGTGGTTACAGTTTAAGGGCTCAAAACCCATTAAAATTTCTTTAACAACGTCTTTTGTTTCAAAGGGTGACTTATGTGGGCTGTTGCAAGCCACATTTATATTTTAAAATTGTTATATTTAACATTTGTTCTGTATCATAGGTAAATTTGACATTTTGAGCCAAAGTTATGGGCTAAGTGGAGAATTAACATTTTTTTACTAGATAAAAAATGCTTTTATTACTTATTTTTTCCGTATCTATGTAAGAATTAATTAATATGAAAGCAAACTTTTACAAATCATAACTTCTAATATTTTTTCTCTAAGTACGGAGCAACACGATGTTATTCAATTCTGACACTATATTGGTCAAATTCAAGATTCAACATATGTGTGAAACTTTAAATACAGTTTATTATTAAAATGATCTTATACAATGTGTAATCTACCCAAAAAGCCTGCTCTTAAGAGCAATAACATCAAATTTTGATATTTGATGAAATTATCGTAACTTTTTCCAGTTTTTATGCATTTATGGTCAACTTCAAGGTGCAAGCGACCAGGGTTGGCAAGTTTCTGCCGAGGCAGTTAAAACCACTGGTAGAAACCGGTTAAAACCGGCATGGCAGAAACTACTTTCTGCCACTTTGCGACAGAAACTGGCAAAAACTCACAAAATGAAAAATTAATTCTTGATATACAACAGAAAATGCATGGAAAAAATAATTAATTGTTAACCAAAGTACTGTAATTTTATTACAAAATTATCACAGTTCAAACTCAAATGTTACATTGTTTGGACTCTGCAATTGCCTCTCACTCACAAATGAGAAATTTTAGAATATTCTTAAAACAGAAGAGCTTGCAGACAATGCATCAAGGAGCAAGCAATGTTTGTGAAACTTTCAACTATTGTATAACTAGTCCACCATGTAGTAACTGAGGTTGTGGTAAAAATTTGACTGGAAAAATAAGTTTTGAGAAATGGGGCCAATTTGTTTTGCAAAGCTGTGACATTAGGTACAAAATTTAGGCAAGTAAAATTCTGGCACTTTCTTCTTGAAGCACATGACAATTTCAATCACAAACAATTTAGAGAAAGCATATAAGTGAGCAAATTACAATCAGTAATGCCTGTTTAATTCTCTATGTCACTCCTCTTTCCTAAGCACCCTTGTATGATTTTTTATCCTTTGTTAATTTAATCCAAATACTACTAGCCTCCGCAGTTGGAAAGTTCCCTTTCTGAACTAAATCAAGGGCACTAGCATGGGATTTTATTTTTTAAAATGATGAAATGTTTAATTTTTTAGTTTACTTAAACAAATATAATTTACTAATTACTTGAGTTATTAAAGACTTTTTAAAGTTTTTGCCATTTTCTGCCGGTTTTTACCGGTTATAACCAATTTCTGCCACTGGCACGGCAAAAACTAGTTTCTGCTGGCAGAAAGCCAACCCTGCGAGCGACACCTCAAGGTATTTTTTGCGGTCAAAATCCTTTTGCATAACCAAATATCTCTACAATAGGCAACTTTTCCGGGCAATTACTTATCGTTTATCAGATTTTGATTTTTTTCAATCCACCCTAATGAACATGAACAGTACTTCAAAAGTAAGTCCACCTCGTACTAGAGCGGGATTAAGTGAATCTGAATCTAGCTTTTGTTGTAAAAAACACTGCTTATTTTGTGATTAGGAAGCGGATGAAGAGGCTGAGAAGAACAAAACGCAGAATTATAGCAGAAAAATTCATAAATTTTCTACACTTGCATTTAAAGAATCCCTTTTAAAATTAGCCAAAGATCGTTCTGAGGTGTGTCAAAAGCTGCCCTTGCACGTTTTAATTTTGAGTATGATTTAGTCGCAGCTTTATGAATTTTTCTGCGATAATTCTGCTCTTTCTTCTTCTCAGCCTCCTCATCTGCTTCACAGCTACAAAATAAGCAGTGTTTTTAAGAACAAAAGCTGGGTTCAAATTCAATTAATCCCGCTACTGTACGAAGAGGACTTATTTTTGAAGCACTGGCCTGTTCATCCTCACGTTGCTGCAGAGATTGAACTTTTCCGGGTGTATGATTTTCTGCAATCCACGCGAATTGTAACGGACTTCTAAAATAATCAGCATTCTTATAATTTCTCACGACACTTGCATCGATTAAAGTTGGCATTTCACGACTGCCCAGCACAACAGTTTCACCTTCAGTCAAAAGTTTATTGCAAATAAAGCAAAATTGTGACATTTTTCTTAAAAATTTATCAGCACAAACAACAGTAGACGCTTGTAATAAATACGTTTATTCACTCAAACTGCATGTTTAACTCTAAAAGAAGCAGGTACGTCAGGGGTGCAGGTAGGAGGGGTCATGGCCCAGACTGCACCATCGAAATTTTTAGGGGGATTGTTTTGAGGGGTATTTTTTCCTTTTGGGGGGTCTCCACGATAATGATGGGGTGCGCCTTTACCCTTAGTGGGTTGGGCACCCCTGGGTTTGTGAACGACGGCACATGGACTAGAATAGCCAGATGTTATTCAAGGCCATGCGAGTAGAGGGGATTCTGTAAATGACTGGCTGTCTTTTGAGGGTACGCAATATCTGGGAAATGATTTGTCTTGGAGAAAAAAACCATAAGGACCATTTTTACAGAGAATTTTGAAATCTACAACTTTGGTCTGAGGTACTTTTCGATAATGCTTACCGTTTTTGAGAAAAATCCAAAAAACCTAAAATTTTGACCTTTGACCCAGAATAACTCTTTTAGATCACATGGGATCGACGGGGACTTTTGGCAATTTATTTGTAATGCTAAATCCAAGGTCTCTACAAAAATTTAGCTTTCCGGGAATTTTTGTTATTTCCATTGTCTAAATTGACCGGACTATTATCACATACAAAAATGTAAAAAAACTATATATTTAAGGGGGGCGAGTGTTCTTATTTTTATTTGTTTTTGTCGCTAGTGAATGCATTTTTGGAATGTAGAGCAGTTATTCATTTCGCCACATTACCACTCGATTTCAGAAGCTTAAATGCACTTAATTTATGAAATGTATGTCTAAAACAGTTTAGTTAGAATTAGGCGGAGTCTTTAAATAGCGTATAAAAACGTAACGTATCAATTATACATGAAAATGAGGATTCTTTTGATCTTACATTGTGAACATTGTTTGAAAGAACTACAGAATGCACAAAGTACAGAAATTTTGTTATGCACAATAAATGTTGACATATGAAAATGAAATGAATGAAAGGAGGGCTCATCCGAACCAAGCACAACGACCAGAGGTCTATTGTACTAGTCCCCAAACAGAAGTCTTAAAACAGACTGGTAGCTGAAGCAAAATTCAGCAAACATCTCATAGGAATATCATGAAGCACGCATGGTTCAAGCAAATGATGACCAAGGTGTTCAAACCTATAGGCAGAAAGCACTTCACAATCACACAGGGTGTGACTTTTCGCTGCACCAGTTAAAACCGGTTATGGTTTTGGCTACACTATTCCCCTTGTTGGGCATCTGCCCCTCCTTCTATCCTCCTAGATTTTAACACCATTACTAGAATTTAAGTGGTTTCGATTTGCGCGCCCCTTGCATAAAACGAGGGTCTACTGTATCACCAACAGTGGCCAAATTGAAATCAGATTTAGAAAAAAAAAAAAAAAAAAAAAAATCGCCAAATTTATCGCCAAGTTGGCAACAAAACTTGGCGACCAAAAGACTGGTGATATATCGCCAAGTGTCCGCCAAATTAATACCATTTGAGTTTATATTGAAATTAACACTGATTTCCCCCCAAAAAGGGGCAAAAGACCCCTTTAGAAATACCCGAATGCAACCAAAAGGGAAGGTGCACGACTAGACCCCACTAGGAGTCTACATACAAATTTCAACTTCCTAGGGCATAGGGTTCTTGAGTTATGCGACATACATATGCACATACATACATACAGACGTCACGAGAAGACTCGTTGTAATTAACTCGGGAATCGTCAAATTGAATATTTTGCATGTCTATACGTTCTTTGGCACTTATCCATGTGTGGTCGAGTCAAAAAAAACCTCATCATTCATTTGGGTGAGTAAAATGGAAATTAAGGTCGATTTTTGAACGAAAATTTTTTATGAATACAATACTTCCTTTTTTGTAAAAGGAAGTAAAAAAACTAAAGAAAAAAACTCGCATTAAATTAAAAACATGATTCTGTTATTAATTATTAGTATAACATAATTTATTAATCTGTTATTAATATCTACAGCTTTGCCGGTTACTTTGCATAAATTGAACTTTGACATTGTGAATATAATTGCTTTAATGGATGTTTAAAAAAGGTTTGATTTTGCACTGAAATAATTAGTTTATACTTGCTTAAATTTCAGCACTTAGTGCAAAAAACGATGGTAAAGGCTGGAGGATCAGACTTATTTGTGAGATGAAAGTTCCGAATTTTTTCCCCGAACTGCACTTGAGAATCTGATAATTTCTCAGATTTTAGCTCAAACCCTTTCAATTAAGCATTAAAGAAATAAATAATGACACAATTGGACAAAATTTTATATTGTGCGCCCATTAATTAAAGATTTAAATTATAGTAGAAGCTCCACTGTGAAGAATGCAACAAATGCCAAATTCTGAATTCATCAATTTTTTTCATAGTTAATTGGTAAGAATTAGTTCATTAATCCAACTGCATGTGAAATACTGCTCTAAGAAAATCAAAACTAAAATTTTGTTGATTTTAATTGAATTAAAAGCAATAATTAACATAGAAAAAGGAATTGGGGAAACTCATCCATTTAAAAATTCGAGATAGCAAAAATAAAACTTTTTGATACACAAGATTAAAAATTGAACACATTTCCGATCATTTTTAAGCAAGTTCATCGCATTTTGTCTTCCTTCTTTGTAAAACAGTTTAACTTCTCTAAAATGTGGTAAATCGTTAAAAAAAAAAAAAAAAAAAAGTATATGGTTCACCTGTTGTATTTACCGCATCGTTAATACATAAACTTTTTTCTTATAAATGTTGTGTCTCTAATGCCCGAAAATAAAGTACTTTTTTCTTTTAAGATCGAAACTGCAAGCTCTCTTACTGTTTATGTACATCAAATTTTGTCATAATTCGCCTACTACACTGCCTGCTTTAGAGTCATGGAAACCTGACGTTATTTTATGCACACACAGTATATATATATATTTTTTTTTGAGGCAAGGGGTAAAAACCTTTTGCTCTAATTTGTGATGAATAGTTATGACAATGAAATCGGATTACAACTACAAGATACAAAAAACAAAATGTACTACACAAATATTTTGTACTCAACTTCTTATGCATTAAAATAAAAATAAAAAAAACCAATGCAAATGAAGTCCGGAAAAAGAAGAGAGTCAAACATACCTCGTATTTCTGTCTTGATCTCTGATTTTTTTCTCCATTTCAGCATCAGTTAATGTTTCCAAAAATGGGCACCATTGATCTGCTTCGGATTGATTACGATATGGAATATCAACTGTAGGCAAAGGTGCATCACTGCAAGAATATTAAAAGGAATTCTATATGCACTAAAGAGATGGCTGTAGCATAAATCAGAAATTTTATATTTAGTCAAGCAGATTTTGGTCTGTATTAAGTTCAATAATTGCAGGAAAACATACTACAATATATTTCTCACTAGGAGGGGTAAGTTTCCATTTAGTCATTTTTATTATTAGTGATTTAAAAGAAAAGTAGTTACCTAAAGGCATACGTTCTTTGATGCCATGACAACTGTCCTCTTATGCTATAAGCAATAGCTGTGCAAAACTCTCCACCAAGACCAAGTTCGGAACAAAGTTTGTTTGCAAAAACTTCTGGACTATTTTCTTTCTCCGACATATCCCATTCAAACTGATCAACCAGGGAAATGTTCCCAACATGTATGTTTAGCTGTAAAAGTTTTTTAAAATAAGATATCTTCTACTGAGTTCAATGATGATCACTTTCACTATAATTTGTGAAAATTGTACCACCACAAACACATACACACACAGAGAGAGAAAAAATAGTGGACATAATTTTGGCAGCATTTTATACACAGAAATGTGATACATGCAGAATTATACAGTATAACTTCGATTTAATTATACCCGATTTAACAATTTCCTCAATATAGTGATACATTTCATTGGTCCGGATTTGGCTGCATTTAATGTCTATGCTAATTGGTTCAACGATATCCTTGATTTAGCGATAACTTTTTCCACTTCCTTGACCATCATTAATTCAAAGTTATACTGTATTATATGAACATTGATGTATTATATGAACATGCCTGCATTTACAGTCAAAACCCATTTTAAAGAAGTTGAAGAAGTCAGAGAAAACATTTCACAGTAGCAAAATTTAATTATATTGAAACTACAATCAACCTAAGATAATATAATTTGAGGTTCATAGAAGTTTTTCTTATCAACAAAATTTTTGCGTTAACAGTTTTTACTATGAGGAGAATCAGCTGTATTGACACAGCAATTATAATCAAATTATTTAAGCACACATGGTGAAAATCCGCAAAATTTTAAAGATATGCCTGAAAAGTTGATTTGTTTTTCTTTTTATCAAACAAAGTCACAAGTGAGTTACTTAGTAAATAAAAATTTAAAGATAAACATTCATTTTTATTTGATGTACATCTTTTCTTTCATTCCTATGTTTTCCTTACTTGTAAAATAAGTTGCAGTACTTTCTCTAAAAATTAAAGTAAAACACTTTAATACATTATTATTTTCACTCCTGTAGTATGACTGCAATAACTTCCATTTTATGAAGTTATAAAATAACATTTTAATCTTTAATTGGTTAACATTTGTACACATAATACAACACAAAATCCAGGGCTTGTGTGTACATTTGTACATGCATCTGAAACGTAAATCAATATTTGCTTCTCAAAAAAAAATTGATTACCTTATTTTTGAAAATAAAAGTCAAAGTTTGACTATCTTTATAAAATCTACTGAATTCAAGAAAGTCATGAAAGATGTTAAATGAAAGAAAAAAAAACTAATTACAGTCAAACCTCATTATCGCGACACCCGGATTTCACGACACTCCGGATGTCACGTCACTTTTTCAAAGTCCCGAACTTATGCTATATAATTTTAATGTTTAAGTAGATCCAGATTTTGCGACAGTCTTTTTGGTGCACCTCCCGTTACAACGACACTTCAAGCTGCATCGACTGGATCAAATATTTCTTTGCAATTGTTAAATTTTCAGTAAAATAATGAAAACATCTGGAAATGTTTGTTGAAGGACCTTCGGACTATGAGAAGAGATTTGACCAGGCAGGACACCTCAAGAATTGTGAGGGGCAAGTAGATAAGTTCGGAAAGGTACAGGTTTCAGACTTTGAAAAGAGGGACAATAGAAAGGAATTCAAAGCAGGTGGATTGTAATACTGGACAAGAGAAACAGCAGGAGAAGAGAAGGATCATAGCTACGTTAAGTTGTAGGTGGTCACTACAACCTTCTCCCATAAGAGAAAGACGTCAAAACCTAATCAAATTAAGGACAAAAGTGAAGAGTCTTGAATTGGTATCTTTCTTGCTGATACTTTCGTGGAATGGAGGAGTGTTAAAAGTTCTATTGAAAAGTTAGTTTAGTTAGAAAAGTTTTTAGTTACACAAAAAAATAATAATATTAAGTGAAGATTTTTTTTAAAAATAATTTTTGATGTATCCACCAATAATTCAAATTTACATTAGTTAAATCTAATTTAAAATGTATATAGATACTATTAATTTCTTCTTTAAATCTAATTTTAATATTAACTAATGTTTAATTATGAATTTTTGAACTATTCCGGTTATGACGTCGCTCCAGATATGACGACACTTTGTTGACAGTCCCAAAGGTGTCGTGATAACGAGGTTCGACTGTATTTGTTACCTAATAATATTTACTACAAAAAATAAAACAGGTAAAATAAAAAAAAAATAATAAAAAAAATGTTTGTTTCTGGCAAATTTCTTTGCACTCAAGAACTGTCATCAAGTGTGTACTCCGAAAATGAACAAGCATTGATTGTGATATGTTACATTGTTACAGCGTGTGACTTAATATCTGTCACATCAAGAAGATTCATATATCATATCAAACATTTTTGAAACAAAAGTGTCTTTAGTCAGTAAAGTCAATGTTGTTGCTGTATTAGTAATATGTTTGTGTTAATAAGTATTTTAAACCCCAGAGGGAATTGGGACATACCCTCTGCATATATCTGCCATGTAAAATGACAGCCTTGGCCTTGCCCTCTGAAGGGTTGGTACACTATTCTGTTTCCTTAAAATTCCAAAGTTTTCGGCAATGATTTGGGTTGTGGAAAAGGTTCATAGAGTTTTTGTATTTTCTTTGTTTTGCAAGGATTTTTTTTTCTGTTTAACAAAGTGAATAATATTAACTCAATAGAGCTCTTTCTGCTCTACAAAAGTGTTAATCGTCTTTTTTGAGTAAATGAATTTTTTAATAACTTTTCAGGCTTAGAAATTGAATACTAAGAGGTAAAAATCAACATTTTCAACAACTGCTCTTCTTTGCTTTTCACTGAGGCTAAAAAGCTGCTGAAGCAGCCTGGTACATTTGCAATATATATAAGGAGATGGTGCCATAGGAAGATTCGATTTAAGATTTTCACCGGTCATTTTGCAAGAGTAAAAAAAGTAGAATGCCGAGGAAAACATTTTCGTGTTTGTGGGTCATTCTACAAAAAAAGGAGCTTTTTTTAGGTCCATGGTGGTTAGTTTCAAAAATACTTATTTTAAAACTTTTTTATAAGATTAAAAAAAGTACAACAAATTTTGAAAATGATCAATACAAATTAATAATGTTATAATATTTTTAAAATATTTTTTTCACTGAACGGAGAGATATTTGTATGTCTCCGTTACATGTCCCAACACATTTCTTCCCATGTACTTTTTCATTTATTTACTCAATACAAAAAAATATAACAGAATTAATAGTGAAATTTGAATCATTTGATGTTTTTTAATATGTTAAAAGAATTGTGTTATAAAAAATAGCATTAATAATTTTTTGAATCACTGTCACAGTATTTCTTGTATCCTCCTGTTCAGGATTTAATTAAGTAATTAAATTTCCTATAGACAACAGTAATGGCAGCTCATTACAGAGGTTTAAAATCACAAGTTAGCCCTTTTCAACTCTGGATCTTCATAGTGAAGCTAAACAACTTAGTGTGAAAGAATTTCAGCATTATTCTCTTTGAAGTCAAATAGGTCCTTAATTTTGTGTATAATACATTCTTGATTAAAAAAAGGAAAGAATTGTTTGTGAACAAAAAATTTGTTACAGTTAAAATTGAATCACTTTTTTAAAAGTAAATTCTAAATAACATGTTGCGTTAACCCTAAATCAACACAATGTGCATAGCAAAACGTAAGTATTTGTGTACTCCCTTTCTATAGCCTTCGTTACAGTATAGATGTAACGGAGGACATACAATCAGAAATGAAGCATACAACTTTTTTAAAAATCCATTTTAAGAAAAGTGTGTACATTTTAATCAGTTCAAATTGTGTTCCTCATACAAGATGCAAGTTTGTTTAAATGAAAAGTTTAAAAATAACATTTAAAATATATATTTATTATCTGTTACCCTCCGTTCACATTCAAAATTTTAACTACAAAAGAAAGTTAAAAAATAACCAATAAAGAATGTGACTAACCAGGGCTGGATTTGGAAATGTGGAGGCCCGGGAGCAACAAAGGAGTGGAAGCCCCTAACCAGGGTTATTCCAAAATATCCGATACTTTGAAATATGTCAGAATACTTTGATATCTATATATATAAAGATGACGGTGTTTCTTTGTTTGTTTGTACCCGATGGCCAGAAGACTCCATAGCACCTACAGCCCTGAATCTTGGCACTTGTACCCCGGGCCCATGCACCTCGAAGTCAAAATTCTAAATTTCAAATTAGTTTCTTTTCTATTTAACTAATTAAGCTAAATTTTGGCTTATTAGGGGGTAAAAAATCCCCCCCACCCCCAAACATTAAATATTGTTGGAAAGGGTTTTCCTTCCCAAACAAGATGATGTTTGTTCCATTTTTCTCAATTAATTCGAACAGGAAATATAAGCAATTTAAATTGAGCCAATTTTCAAGGCTTTTCTTTCGAGAAATTGCTATAACACCAGGTCCACTTTAAAGACAATTTTTCAATTACTTTCTTTTAAAACAAAATGGAGGAAGTTGCCTTTGTTGCTTTTGAATATTTTACTGTTATTACTTTATTTTAAACTCATTGTGCGTTAATTTTTTTTTTAATTAAAAAATCACTTGGCGAATTTGGCGATGAATTATGGAGTTTTTTACATTTAAAAGCTACTGCAAATGTAATTTTGATGCAATTTGTTTTTCTTTAATTCAACGGATTTTCTTTAAATTTTTAGCACAGTCATCGCTGTGCGGGTACTGTTAGTATATGTATATCTCCGATATTTTCGACCCGTGAAAGTTAGGATATTTTGTAAAAATTTTATTGTGGGGGCCCCTTTGTTATGGAGGCCCCGGGGCAGTAGCCCCGCCTGCCCTCCCCTAAATCCGGCCCTGTGACTAAACGTGAGAGTAAAAAGGTGTCTAAAAGGAACAATATAAATTAACTTTTAAAAAAATTGAAGATTTTTTTTTCATGAATTCCAACTTCAAAAATCTACGTTTTTTGTATAATGTCCCATTCTTGCTTGAAAACTGGTCAAAGATGAAAAATCGTTTCTTGTCAAAGTGAGCACATATTCTAAATTAGAAGAAAAGGGCAAAGAATCTACCTTCTTGTGAACACACAAAGATATTACAGAACATCCCTCAAGGCAACCCTCACATAATATCTGAGCCCCAATCCTCGATTCTTAAACTTTGCAGGAAAAAAAGGATGGAAGACTGCAAGTAGATGTCTTGAGAACTGGTTCTACCACAAAATTTGGAAAGGCAAAAATGTCTATTAGTATTGCTTCTACAGCAAAAATGCTGACATATCACGGATTTCAAAAAGAAAAAATATTGAGATAACTATAAAAAATAAGGGGCTTTGCCCAGAGAGTTCTTGCCTGCAAAACTACCCACCATCTCCCTAATACCATTGATAAGGCTTTGAAACCATGTAACCCCTTAGTAACTCATGAAGTAAGTGCCAGATTAAATCTTCAAACTTCAGTTCTTAAAAACGAAACAGCTCCTGAAGTTCTCCGCATTCTTGCTCTGGAGACTTTAAATATTCTGTACTCCGAACCTGACTGGCTAAGAGTATATACCGATGGCTTGTTCTTTAAAGACCAACCTAATGCTGGTGAACGAATCTTTTGAGCTTTGTTCAGTTTATACTTTCCAATAGAAAATTTCTGTAGAGCCTACCATGGAGAGGTCTCGGCCATACATACACAGCTGAAACAATTAACGATCCACTGCAACAAGTTTCAAAATGCCGTTATCCTCTATGACTACTGAGCTGCTGTTCAGAGCATTTGGTCAATTTGCATCCTCCTGGGACATATTGGACATCCAGCTCACCATCAAAAAGTCTGAACTAAATAATAAGACTCGTTCTCCAGTGGATCCCAGGCCACTGTGGCAACAAACATGCTGACACACTAGCAAAGAGAGGTTACCTGTCTCGCAAATATCACGCAGCAGCATCTCATTTCGCACAGTGAAAAGGCTCATTAAAAATTCCTTTTTCTCTCAACATCAGGAGGAACTGAGGTCTCAAACCAGCTCCCTGGACCTTCATGGATGGTCACCACATTTCCCACCGCAGAGTACTCCATGCAAGTTCCTTGGTTGACGGTACTGGGAGGCAAGAAGTCGAATGAAACAATGACCTCCCCCCCAATTAATTTAATAATAATAATAAAAATGAAAAATATTGAAAAGACCACACCAAGAGCCCATAGATGCAAGTGGTGCTTTTGCCCATTGTTACTCTATATTGCATGTACTGGAGCTTAAACATTCTCTTTTAGTTCATTGTTAAAATTTTGGTCTTTTGACCATAATTAATGAATCCTCCACGGCTGATGAGCTCTAGATTCATACTTTATCTTTTCCTACTTAATAGCTATTTGCATTTTTCCTTTTTATCATCATTTATTATTAATAATTTGTTTAATATTTGAAATTCTGTTTGCTTAATCTTATATATATATATATATATATATATATATATATATATATATATATCAATGCACAACCAACACTGCTGAAGCCTCAGACTTGAAATTTGGCAGGCATGTTCACATGATTACGAAAGTATCCACTAAGAAAGGATTTTTTGAGATATCAGTTCCGGAGAAATTAATTAAAACTCCTTAATTTCTGTGAAATTAAAACCTGAAATTGAAATTTAAATCCCGTATTTTTGAAAGTTTTCCTCCATTCAAATCATAATTCAGTACTTGATCTCAACTTTTGGTTGATTGCGAATTTTAAATTTGATATTGTTTTTGTTTCACACATGATTCTTTGAGGCTTTTCTCCAGTCAAACAAAAATGTTTCTGGCTTTTGCTTTCACTTTTTCAAAACTGGAAAAGAAGTTTTTAAGAACATCATCACAGATAAAATGCATAAAGCATTTAAGTTTTATTTCACATCGTAAAAGTAAATGAGTGATTTTTTTTAGTTTATTATTAGTTTGCATAGTACTGATTTAGAATGAATTTTCCTGTCTTTGGCCCTGTAAAATAGATGCTGGAAAAATCTAGAAAATATGTTTCCTGAAAGACAATACAATGTAGTATGCTCAGGGCCTGATCACCCAAAAAGCTCAGGAAGCTTGAGAATTAACATCAGGATTCTTAGAATTAACAAGGGGGCCCAAAAATGACTTAAAAAATTCAGCTTCTGCTTTTGAATGTATATTTAAAAGTATTGGAAAATTAGAACTCGCTAAATAAAAATTTTGGAAGAATTTTAAAATGGGAGGACACAGTTCATAAAATGTGGTAGCAAGCTATTTTTATATGAGGAATTTTCCCCAACATACTACAATATACTTTTACCACGCTTGATAAATTTTATAAAGTGATAAATCTGAAACAACTAACCACTCTCATCTACTGCGAATGGGAGTACAAAGTATGTAATGTACAAAAGTTTAATATCCTGGGGGAAAGGGGGAGGATAAACTTTAATTGGAAGTCTGCTTGGGCGTTTTTGGAAATAATATCTATAGCATTAGTGAGTTTAGTTTTAATGTACGTAGAATTTTTAGAAAATATGTGCTGAAAACAAAAGGTGGAGGGCCCTGAAATGAGACTTAGCTTCCCCTAAGTTCAGAGGTTAATCAGGCCCTGAGTATGCTGCAATACAATTAAAGTGAATTTCTAAAACTTTAGAAGAGTGCAGTTTCCTATAAAAGTTTGCTTAGCAATAACCGTTAATAAGCCACAAGAACAGATATTAAAAGTAGTAGGGATCGATTTAAGAGAAGACTTTTTTCACACGGCCAATTTTGTGTAGCTTTCTCCAGTGTAATAATAATTAATAATTTTAGCACCCGAAAAGTAATGTTGTATATACAAAGAAGTTCTTGCTTAAACATAGGTATAAGAATAAAATGTGGATGGCCTGCATTTGCAAAGAAAATCAATACTTTAAAAGGATCGTTATTGACAGTTAAGAATCGATTAAGGACAAGGGCATGTATATAAGGAGTACAGGAGCACCGGGACCCTCCCAAAATTAGAAAAAGTTATAGGTAATACATAATTATTATAGGGGATTTTTGTAACTAGGTGCACCAAGCACTGTTATCGCCTGCTAATTCCATTACCTGAGCAATACCGGGTACGGGAATGCAAGTAATACTATAAAAATGGTTTTTCACATTATTCTGAGGGTAAAATACAAGGAAACAGTATTTAATTTTAAATTGGTTTATTTCTGGCTTTCGAGGGATTTCAATAAGACAATACTCTACAAAATTCAATTCTCTAGAAAACACCGGAACACAATTTCTAGTTAAAATGTGAAACTTTGAAAAAATAATTAAAAAGAACAATAAATACTCCACTTGAACTAAAAAGGAAAAAATTACTTTTAATATAACTCTCTGGTCCGCTTGCTCATCCAGTAAATTGTCTGTTGGAAATGCATCAATTTGCTGGCGAATTGACTGAGCTATGGCTGGCACAAAAGATAAAGGTGGTAAATCCAAATCATCACATAATGCTTCAGCAAACTGCTCAGGTGTAATCAGTGATTCTGAGAAATGTTTTAATAAAAGAAAGAATCAGAACGTTAATGCTGTATCTAAGTCGTCCTAATTAAATGTAATATTCATCTTTTTACTGAAAACTTTCGCTTTTCGCGAAAGTTCAAAACTTTCTCAAAAACGAACCAACAATCAGTAAAATTTAATTTGGGTTAGACATTCTGAGCAATTTAAAATATGTTATGTGCTAGGATTGTTAGCCAACAAATTAAAAAACTTAGGAGGAATTTTTGCATAATTAAAACAAATACATAAATAAATAAAAATACCCAAGTTTACTAGTTTTTTTTTTTTTTTTTTTTTTTTTCACTTTTGAAATACTTTAACAAGATAACAAGAAATATCCAACGTTGTTTACCACAAATAAACAGATTAAAGAATACGCGTTTTTTGGGGGTTTCAAGGAACCCCTTTTTCAATTCAAAGGTGTGAGCATCTAGATGTTAAGACACCAAGTAAAAGCAATGAAAATGGACAGTAGACAGCTTAAATATCAAAATAAGCAATTAACAAAAGAAAAACAAGACAAAATAGAACTCAAAGTCAAAAATTACTGCATGATTCCCTCCAAGAAAAAACCGTTAAGCAATAAATTTCAGTAAAAAAAACCCCATGAAATACATTTTGCTGTCAAAATGAAACCACTTATTAATAAATTAGAAATAAATTTATGTCTGAAAAATTTTTGCTACAAATCAACTGCCACATTAAGGGAAAAGAAGAATAAACATAATTCAAGAAAACAGAAAGAAGTTGGAAAACAACAAAAAGTTAAACAAGTACAAAATAAAACATGAAATGGCAATGTAAAGACAGAAAAATGTACTAAAGAAAGACATTACAATAACCCCCTACAACACAACGGAGAAAGAAGAGGGCGGAAAAGACTAACAATTAATGAATGGATGCTACACTGCAGAAAAATATGGAATGGCTTTCAGATAGTTAACTAGATTAGACAGGGTTCGTACTCAATTTCAGCAATAAAATGAAGGAGCTTTGAAGGAGTGAAATGAGGTTTTGAAGGAGTACTAATGGGTTGTCATTAAATGATGTCGCACTTTTTTTTCAACATATTTGACCCTCTTCCCCCTTTATCACAAAGTGTCACACTTCACCTAACCCCTTTCCTTGTCATGTCATATTTTTTATAAACATATTGTTACAATAACTGTGTGATGTCACTTTTTGTCTACCTCTTTCTTCCCCTTGTCACAATTTCATGAGCCCATCTCCTCCTCAAGGCATGACACCACTTGTGGATGACCCTTTTTACTATATCATAACTGAGATTTACTAAGCAATTGCTTTTTTAACACAATCATTTAATGTAGTACATCTACTTACATAGTTTTAGACAACCTGACTTTTGCTGCTGAGTGTGTGGCGGAGAAAAAACAATTATCATTAAACTTGAAAAAGTAGAAAAGCACCATTTAAGCATGTTTTACTTCACTTATGAATTGTTTCAGTCCTCTAATAAAATTTTCACCTTCAACTTTTATGATTTAACTATGATCAATTTGTAAATCACATGTTTATGAAAAAAATAAATGCACAAAATTACTACATTAAAATTGCCCTTGTGACAAAGTTAGTTGTTGATCAAAGTATTATAAGTTACTGTCATAGAGGAAGTTTATGTAGTCTTGAACTAAAAAAGAAGGAGTTTTGAAGGAGTTAAAACCAAAATGAAGGAGTTTGAAGGACCCTTCAAAAAAAACTTCCAAATGAAGGAGTAATGGAGGAGTTTTGAAAGAGCGTACAAACCCTGTTAGAACGATTCTTTAGAATGTGGAAAGACTCCCAAAAATTAAGATCTGATGAATTTGGGCATTTCTGGATAATTTTAATTGAGTTGAAATCAAAGGAGAGGTTTGAGACTTTGAGTTCCATTTTGTCTTGTTTTGCTTTTGTTAATTGCTTATTTTCATATTTAAACTGTCTGCTGTCCATTTTCATTGCTTTTACTGGGTGTCTTTACATCTATTCAATTGAAAAACGTGTTTCTTGAAACCCGAAACACATGTATTCAGTAATTTGTTTGTTACGCACAAAGGTATTTATTTATTGCTTACTTTAACAGGGTTCATACCCTTCTGGGAGAGAAAAAAAAAATCAAGCACTTTTCAAGTACATTTCAAAAGTCAAAAAATATTTTACAAGGCAATAAATATAAAAGGCAAATTTCCTTTTACTGAAAATATATAGAGAGTTGGGGATGGTCGGGAAAAACAGAAACGTTGGCAAAAAGCTTTTTTTTTCCCCCTATAGAGTTTATTTCCAGTCAGGAAAAATTAAAAATTTTAATATTTCCGGCTCTAAACAATATTTAGAAATTTACAATATAACATTCCAATGCTTCTTTTGTTTAAAATGTTTTCATTTAATGGGTGTGTACATTGCATAAAAGTTAACAATCCTTTTTCTCAAAGCTCTATTAAAAAGATTACAAATACATAAGTGAAGATCAGCAACAGGCTCTGGGCCCAGCAAGGCTGGTCCTAGTTAATACTGAGTGTTCCTAAAATTTTCCTCAAACATAAACATGAGCTTTTTTATTATAGCTTTCCTCTAAGATATATGAAAAACACATGTTATTGTACCCCACTCTCAATAAGTCGTTAATTAAAAAAAAAACTATAATTTTATTTCAAATATGTTCTTAGAATACATTTCACACAAGTCACAATAAATATTCATAATCTTTGAATATAATTTGAGCTTTAAATATAGGAATTTCTAAAGAATTGAAGCACTAAATTAACTTTCAAAACATTTTCAAGGTTTTGAAGCATTTACAAATAGTTTTTTCAAAACATTTTTTAAGGGTTTTTCAAGAGCAAATGAACTTTGTTGTAGCATTTAAAAAGTAAAATTAAAAAATGTTGCAAAATGTAATTTATACAAAATATTATTACCATTCTTATTCCAAGTGAATGTGTCACGCAATTTATGACCTTCTATCTCCATGTCTAAACGCACCGGGACAAGAACTTCTGTTTGAGTTGAGTTTTCATGTATAACAGCAGGTTCTAAATCATCATACCTGTGGTTAAAAAAATGTATATAGAAAATATTACTGACTTAATATCTTTTGATTAAATCTGCAGTACAAGCATTAACATGTTTTGAACAATTTTTTACAGCTTACAAAACAATAAAAATAAGAAATGTAACAAATTAACATTATTATATAGTCACTAGGAGTACCCGCACGGCTGTGCTCCATGGGTGCAAGTTTGGTGATGTGTTCAAGACGGAAAATATTTCCTGCCTCTCCCCCCCCCCCCCATCATGTGTGCTTAAGGAAAAATTTATGTGTATAAATGTTGGACATTTTAAATATGCCAGTTTTGGAATCTGTTTGATTTTAGAAATTAAGCTTTTGACATTTATAACAACATGAACTTAGTTTAAATTGTAATATTTAAGTTTTCTGATATCGTAACTCCAAAAACGTAAAACCCGCCAATAACGGGGGGTCTGGGAGCTCTCCCCCAGATTTTTTTTAAATTGAAATCCAAAAAACGCAATGATAGGCCATTTGGTAAAGTTCAGGGAAAAGAGGGATTCAAGGACTCTCTTAGATCAATTTTTTCAAACTGATAGTCCCAAAATCACAATATTGGGCGACCTTCAAAAGTATTAGCAAAAGAGGTGGGGGGGGGGGGGGGGGCGCTCTGAACTCTCCCCGAAATTAAACATAACGACATTGTACTCCATCTTCCATAACGTTTATACGCTTTTTGACTGCATTATTGAAGGGATGAAGTTCAGGAACTCTCCTTCAGCAATATTTCGAAACTGAAGTTACAAAAACGCAATTTTAGACGATAATGGATAATGTTAGTTGTAAAAGCGTTCAGGGCTCCCCGCCATTAGTCTATTGCCGATCGTAAATATATTTTTTGCAGCAGAAAAATCGCTTGGGACATAAGATTTTCACTTTTGCAACATAAATCAGATATGATCGGAAAGCCTACCCAAGGTAGCGCCAACAAACCAGAAAAGAATGAAAGGGGGAGGGGGAAGGGTATGGGCGACTACAGGCACCATTCCCCCATACAGTCTTCATTTGAAAAAGAAGTCTTTATAAGATAGCAGGTGCTGAAATTAGCCATAAAAAAACCACTTCAGTGAAGTAGATACATTTTTTAAACGAGGCACACTTTCCAGTATTCATTAATTAAAAAAAAAGCAATAGGGGAACTGAATGCTCACCCCCAGGGAGGGCCCTGAATCAAATCCCTCTTAAGGCACTCAAATATAGCCTAAAGTGGCCTTTTAAATATTTCATCTTTGAAAATTTATCGGAAGAGAACTCCCGAACCCTTTTTCTGAATTCACCACAAATATTCTAAATTTGAGTTTTAATGCTTCAGTTTCTAAATTTCTTTCTAGGAGCAATAACCCCCTTACCTACATACATGACTTATGACCGCCTAAAAGTTTTAATATTTTAATTTCGGAAACTTTTGAAAGAAGCTTCCTACTTCCTTCCCCCTTAAGTCATCCAAAGATAGCCCAAAACAGAGCTCTTAAAATTTCAGAAACGGAAATATTTCGAGCTCGGCGACGGAATACCCATCCCCACCCCCTCCTCTTTGGGTTTATTAAAGGCATTGTAAGTTTGTGTTTAAGATTTATTTTTCTAATGAAAGACTTCAATTTCCAAAAAGTTCCGAGAAAGACCTCCGAATCCACTAACTCTAAACTCACTCAACAACAGCCAAAACAGCATTTTAAAATTCAGCATGGAGAAATTTTCGGGGGAGAGAGCCTCCCCCCTCCCCGAACTCCTTCCCTTAAGTTCACTAAATTTGACTTAAATTTACGGTTCCCCCCTTTTAATCACCGAAATTTTAAGAACTTAAGTTCTTAACTTTATTGAGAGTCTCTTATTGAGTTTCTTAAGTCTCTCAAAGATTACTCAAAGCTGAGTTCTGAATGCTTCAGCTTTGAATTTTTTTCTGGGAAGGGGACACGGAACCCCAAGATGGTCTACAGTCTAAAGGTTCGCTTTTACAACTCCAGTTTCGGAATTTCGCCTAAAGAGACTCCCCCCCTCCCCTCTTGAGATTGCCAACGACATCCTGAAAGTTTTAAGACTTCAATTGCAAACACCTTTCGGGAGAGGATCCCAAATTCCCTTTCTCTTAAGAAATTTTAAGTGCAGCCTTAAATAGTTTCTAATACATCAGCTACAAAACATTTTCAGGTTAGAACACCAAAACCATCTCTCATCAATTCGCTAAATATTGCCTAAATTACTATTTTTAAGACTCCAGTTTCTGATTTTTTTAAAATTTCCCCCTCCCCACTTTTACATCATTAAGGATAGTCTAAACATTTTTGACTTTTAAATTTTAAAGAGTTTGCAGAGGAAAAATCCCAAACCACTCCTAACTTCAAAAATGACTTTGAATTCAGTTTTTCGATATTTTATTATGGAGCCCTTGAGTAGCCTCCCGCCTCCTCTTAGAATATCCAAGATACTAACGTTTTAGGACCTCAGTATCGTGGGTTAATTTGCGGACTTTTCCTCTTTGCAAGAGCAGCGTTTTTTTCAAATTCGTGATGCCGTTAGTTTTTCTCGTTTCCTTTTCTCTTCCCCCACCCCCTCCTTCCATATTTCCATTCTAGCAAGTGTTAAATTGAAAGACATTGGAATTTAGTAATTCCTCAAGTCTTAGAATATTTTACCAGCAACATGTCAATCATTCAGGAACAGTTGCCCATCGGTGTTTCAAACCAGCTTGAAATCCCTACCCCCCCCCCCCCCCGATTCTTTTCGAAATTCCCATTTTCATTAAAATCTTTGAAGTCCCTGATAGTTCCCGTTTTGCCTGTGTGGTATGTGGACGCCCTTTGCTGTGGCGTAAACATTTCATCCCGTCAGCAATCACTCTCAATCGGTGATAAAGATTTAACTCTTAAGACATTTTTTGCAAAAAAAACCCCACAAATGAAAAAATAAAAGGATGATCAAGAGAAAAGGCTAAATTTTCAAATAGAGACGATAAATCAGGGAGAATAGTGAGCAACTCCGCGGTCTGCAATGCAGTGAGTTGGAACTAACAAAGCAACCTAAAGCAAGTCAAACGGCGCGAGTCTAAAGCCACTCCTCCAAAAGCACGTTGCAAACAAAACAAAAACAAGCCCATGGTGGAAAATCGACAGAATGTCGATGTAAATTCGTGGTTATGGAACGGTACAGTAATTAAAGCATATTTTTCAAATACTCAATTTTTCTTTTTTAAGTAACTTTTTAAAACTGCAGGAAAGTCATCGAAGCTCTTTCCGTCCCGACCTCCGTCTCGGAAATTTTGTCCAAGACGGAAATCCGTCCTGAGACAAAAGGTCTTGCACCCATGCTGTGCTCGTGCTATAAAATTAAATAACTCTGAAATAAAAAGAAAGATTCTGTTTCGTTAGTTAAAATGTGCACATATAATTTTATCTAAGCTCCATAGTCCATAAAGTAATTTTGAAAAAAATCCCGATATAAAGAGTACACCTGTCTGTCAAAACTCTCTCTTTCAAAGAAAATAGCATCTAAAGTTTAAAAAATATGATAATAATTTTTAACTCTTCAATCCGAAAGATACTGCCAATAAAAGAAGCAAAGAAATAAATATCACTAAACTTGTCTCAAAATATTTATAAACAGAACAAAAAGTAATCAATATTTATAAACCCTGTATTTGTACATCCAAAAACATGATAATGATCATGTTACTCCCTATCTACCATTTGCAAGGAGAGTAGGTTTTGACAAATGTAAGACATTGGGCAATGCGACCACTATGAGCAACCCTGATTGCTGAATCAGAACCAAGTAAAAATCTCCCAACCCAAAGAATAAATAATTTTGTTGAAATACTAAATACTAAAAGAACGGAATAAAAATCCGTGCCGCTCCTGATAAAAAGGTATTTTATTGACACATTTGTTACAGTTACAATGAAGGCAAATTATTACCGAAGAAAAAAATCTTGTCATCAAAGTACTCACTCCAGTTGAATCAGCTAAAACTACACATACATTCCTACTAAAAAGAATCACAGATTTTTAGATTTGACAGCATTTTATATATGTAAAAACGAATTTTCACAGTGCCTCTAATTTCGGTGAAAGGTAATTCCACGAAAATGACACTTTTTATGAAAGAATTTTTTTTCATTAATTTATTGGAATGATTTTGTAAACTATATCACTCATCACTTCATTATGCGTTAGGGGCCTTTGTGGCTTTGTGGTAGAAACTTCGCTTCAAATGCCAGTAAACGTGGGTTTGATAACGTCGGATGCTCTAAGTGGTGTTTTTTCTTTCTTTACACTGAAATCTTTCTCATGTTGTCTATGTGTGAATAAATAAAAAAGTCGAAAATCTCGAGACAACGGCCCCCTATAATTCCATGGTTATTAACCAATGACACGTAAACAACACTAGTGTCATATACGTTAAAGGCAACAATTTTTAACTTAATTAAAAACGTGGTCTTTTTTATAGTTATGAATAGACTTTAAAAGCCACTCCACCGCAGTTGTTCCATCAAAATGCATAAACTTGAATTTGTCAACCTAGTGCATGAAAAATTATTCAAATTAACAGTTTCTTATTGTTACTTCTCTATCAGGAAAGTATTCGTCAGTTAAAAGATTGAATTAATGCACAGTTTCACAAAAATATCGTTTTGTTCTAAGTCCAGAATTTGGTTCAAAAAAGTGTAAAATTTTATCATGGAGCAGAAAATAGCACAAACATTGAGGGAAAAGGAATATTTTTTTCTCTGTCTTGTTTTGCATATTTTAACAATGAAGTGCAGAGAAAAAAAAAGTCAGCTGAAATGAAAATAATTTCACTGTAATCGCTTAAACCTTTAAAAAAAACTGTCTTTCTGTTACACATGGAATTGCTCTGAACTAAAAGGCATTATTTTCTCTATTGTAATTAAAATAGCAGGCCTGTGGACATTACCTTATGCTGTGGATCGCTGTAAAATAAAACCCCAACAAAACATAAATCTGAAAAGGAGCCAAGTTCGATCAAAATGAGGCCCTGGGTAGACGGTGCCATCGATAAAATAGTTCAGATCTAAACAGGTACCAAGTTCCATAGCTGTTCCTCATAGAAGTTGGATTGTCCATTGTTTTTCAATTCATTCAGAAAACAATTTTTTTATTTTCTTTGATTTCGGATTTTAAACTTACGGCAAGTTTTGGTCGTCAATAAACAATTTCCAAAGCATGTGCCTACTCCAATTATACAGTAACTTGCCAAGTTTAAATAATGGGCTCAAAGAAAATAAAAGATTGTTTTCAAAATGAATTGAAGAACACGGGGCAGTCCAATTTCCATGAGGAACTGCGATGGAACTTGTTATCTGTTGAGATCTGAATCTTGTCGGTGATATACCGTCTTCCCAGAACCTCATTTCGATCGAACTTGACTACTTTTCACATTAATATTTTGTTTGGATATCATTAAGTTTTGAAAACTAAATGATAGTAGTGTTCTTCTTTAGAATTAAATGTAAAAGCACGTACAAATACAACTTCCATCTTTCCATCCCCCCTGCTTTTACGATGCACTGGTTTCTTTTCATTAGTAATTTCGAAGATATTTCGATAACTGGAGGTTTGGGGCTATCGTCAATTATGGACTATAATCGTTTGCTTCTGTCACTATCAGCAAGGCCATGGCCGAAATACATTGGATCTTGGTCTTTGGCGTCCACAATTTTGGCAACAATTGGGATAATTGCTCGTTTTCAAACTCTTCCTGCAATTTCTACATCGTTCTACCAGGGAAATTATCATAATGTAGATCGTAAAATATGCAGAATTGGCAAAAACATTTCCCCCATTGCTTATAATTCCGTGGTGCCAAGTTTGCGGCCCTTTAAGAAATTAAAATGATGCGAAGCTAAAAGACATAACCATGGCAATGCAAAACAAAACATTAGTAATTTTAATGGAGATTAGATTTATTCAAACTTGATTTTTAAGGGCTTGTAACTTTTTTTTTCTTTGGAGATAGAAGGCTATTTTTCCGACCATAGGTCGAGATATTTCCGAAGTAAAAAATGTCGCTTTTTCCAATGGTGTCAAAAAAGAAAATTGTGGGACAATTTCTTCACTTTTTATTGATAGATTTAATGAAGAAAGTAGTGCCTAAATTTCAGTTAAGCCAAAAAAAGTTCGAGCTAAAAACGCAAATTATTCCCGTCATAAAGAAGTTAGAGCATTGAAACAAATTGCTTAGAACGCGGAAAATTCTATCTTTTTCAACGATATAAAATATTAATATGTGCAAGTAATTTTTCACCCCTTTAATAGGCAATAATAGGCAATTTACTTGAAATTTGGGCCTAAATTGAAATAAAAAAAGAACTATTTATCGGATTTTTTTCGAATTATAGCCTATGTTACTCAGTAGTAAGAAGGCACTTTTCATACAGTGAAAGAATTTTTCAAATAGTTGCAATGGTTCCGGAGATTACCTCGAACATATAAACACACAAAAATTTGTCCTCTCTTTATAATATTAGTATAGATTCCTTAAGTGCCAGAGGTAATTCAGGGACGTTAACGGATCCTCCAAAAAATTTTGATCAACCAAAACGGACCTTTCACAATATTTAGTTCAACCAAAATAGACCTTTCACAAATTTTGATCAACCAAAACAGACCTTCACAAAATTCTGACAAACTAACATGGATCATTCACAAATTGTTTAATGAATAAGAGAATCCAAAATCAAAATAATGTATATTTTCCAAAATAAACCGATAATGTTTGGAACCTTTTTTAAATTTAAATTAGAGAGATCAGCTTATACACAGATCTGCTAATTTTGCAAAAAAAAAAAAAAAAAAAAGGCATACTTCTGTGATACTACTGCAAGCGATAAATAACTAATACTGCCAAATATGGTGATTGTTTATTTCTTTAAAAGAAATTAACAGCTTAAGTTAATTTTGTTTTAAATAATTTGCTTGTTTGTTTTAGCAGCAGTATTATTAGTTATTATAAACTTCTCTGAAAATGCAGCTCGAGGACTTTTCTCTCTCTCTCTCTCCCCCCCCCCCACTCACAACATAAACAAAATAAAGAAAAATAAATACTGTCTGATCTGGAAAGCCGCGACTAGCACCCGACTAGCACCGTTGAATGGTTCTATTTTAAAATGGGCTGAGAGCTTGATGAAGATAATGCACTATGGTAGCATTTCTGCTTTACCGATAAGGAAGGGGAATAAATTAAAAATTTAAAAAAAAGCCTCAACTCAAACCAACACCTCTAATAAACAAATCTAACAGAAAACAAAACAAACAAAAAAAAAAAAAAAAACCTCACATTCATTTTCTTTCTTATCAATGCTCCCCTATTTTGATAAAATCAGAAGCGACCTGACGCAAGTGCAAATTTGAGGAAGGTTGCAGTTTAAAATATCAAACAGTTATAATAGCATTATCAGCAGTTTGAAATTTAAACTGCAAAGGGATAGCTAGAGGTGTTGAAAAAAATGTGACATGTTTGCTTTGGATAGGCAGGGAGGTATGTACCCCCCCCCCCCGATCAAGGGCACACCCCTCAAGTACCACAGAGCCCTCGGTCAAAAGTTTTTAAAGGAGTATTCAAAGGTTTTTTAAAGATAAAATGAGCCTTTTCAAGGTCTAGTTAGGACAATTTGAATGAGTGAACTTTTTTACAATAAATCAGATAATAAAGGCCAATTTTTATTATTTTTTGTTCCAGTTCTTGTTAATTCCCAATACCAGTCTTTAATAGTGTGAGGGCAGTAAGGATCAGTATGCCTCTCTACTGACCTAAAATAAGTTATCAAAATCTTCCCATAGACTAAAACCAGAATGTTTTCATATTAACTTCAAATTAGTTTTTATCACCCATATGTATATTTAACCATTTCTCAAGCTCTTGAAAATGAAACTTTTCATTTCAAGCAGTCTTCAAAGTTTTTTAAAAGTGTACGAATCATGTATGTACAGGTAATAACATTTCTTTTTTTTATTTAAGTTTTTGGTTTCTAGAAGGCAGAGCATCAAATAAATAAATAAATAAAATTTTAAAAAGTGCGGCTTAACCCCCCCCCCCCCCCAAGTATTCATATGAAAATGACTGAAATAGATGAAAGAATACTTACAGTAATGGAAAAGTTCGAACTTTTTTGTGACTTATGCGGTTTCGATTTACTGGAGTAGAGCATGGTACCGCATCTAAATGCGAGCTATTTGGCATAGTTGGCATCCAAGTACTCCTTTTAGTTTTAATTTCTCTGAAAATAGAATATGCATTAAAGACACGCATGGAATAAGACAATTTTATGAAAATCACACGAGAGAAGAACAAAAAATGTACAATCTTAACTAAGCATGATGATAACTAACATTTTAAAAGAGATAACTACAAATAGAAAACAATCTCTCTCAAATAAAAACATAGATCAACACGAACTGATGGTCCTGAATTCAAATTCAAAATATAAAGAAATATATTTATATTACAATATTATGTCAATATGTAGGACTGTCAGTCTTTTCTCAAGATTGTAAAAAAAAAAAAAAAAAAAAAATGCATCAAACTAAAATGATATGCTTGGTTGGATACATTGTGAAGGCATTTTTGACAAATTTAAATAATGTAAATTTGAAAGAAGAAACTGAAGATAGAAGCAAAGAGAACTTTGTTATTGCTTTGAAAAGAACAAAAAACTATGTATGCCTTTAAATAATTGAACTTTATTAAAAAAATTCAGTGGACTAAAGATTTATTTTTTTAACTAACAGAAAGTTATGACAATTTTCAACTTCTTCCTCATATTTGCATACAAAAGTTTCTTTAAGGAGGAAAAAAGTCACTATGCTATCAACAGTAATTAATTATATTGGCCTGTTTTTTATGTAATGCAAAACAGGTTACATTCAGCATAAAAAAGATTCTGTTTAAAAATATTCAATATTTACCTAGAAACAGGTGGTTCAGTACTAATTGAGACTGCTCGATATTTTTCATCTTTTCCTTCAAAAATTTCATCAACTTCAGTAGCTCTAAGCAAAGTTATGTTTGTTGCAAGACTGTGAGGTCCTAAGCCTATCAAGGATACACAAAAATGAATATTACTATCCAAAATTCTGTTTCATTACTACCCTTTTTTAAAACATTTGCTAAAGTTTCAGACATGTATTGAAAAATAAAGCTAAAAAAGAGACAAGGACAGACAGTGAAGGTAAAAGGTAAAATTTAAAGGATGTTTTAATGCTCAGAGAATAATAAATGTCTCTAAAAGAATAGGATATAAAAAATGCATATTAAAATCAGGGTTGATAAAAATCACGATTTTTTCCAAAAAATAGAGAAAAATCTGATCTTTTTAAAATTTAAATCAATTTCTTTATTTAAATAGAATTTTTTTAGTTCAAGATTAAAAAAGTATGATTAATACTAACAAATTAAACTCTTCAAGCTACATGTCTAAATGAGATTCTTTTTTATATGTAAATTTGAAAAATAGATAAAACCAAAAACATAAATAAGAGTAATTAATAAATTAGTAGAAAATAATTGCTGTATGGAAACAAGGAAAAATGTATGGATTTTTCCTTGTTTTAATTACCTATATCGTATAAAGAATGCATCATGTAAATTTAGATGTTTTACTCCTTCAACCACAGAACTGTTAGAGAGATGAAGTAGACTGAGGGATAACCATGATAATTTTTATTTTTCATGAAAATTTTACAACTATTTCTCTATTCAGGAGTTAAGTTCAATGATTTTATAGATTTAAAAAAAAAAAAAAGAAAAGAAAAGAAAATTAATTTGAATTCTAAAATTTTGAATCCAAATTATGTTTTTCGCAATCACGAACTGAGACAGTACCCTACTCATTGGAGTTATTGTTTCTAGAAACGGCTCCTGTCCCCCCCCCCCCAAGCCTGCCTCTCCTCCTGGGCGGTTACGTGTGCATTAGTTGTGTGTGTGCGTAGACCTGTGTGAGTGTATGTGTGTGAAGTCGTGTGTGTGTACATGTGTGTGAACGTGCGTGTGTGTAGGACATGGACGCCTCCGACCAGGAGATCAGATAGCTCAAAACCGGAGCAGCCGCGCCGCGCCACCAGCAGAGGACGGTGGGCGGTGGTGCTGCAAAGGCTTCTGGTCCAAGATGAAAATGGCACGGACACCAAAAATGGTCAAATGAGAGCAATAAGCAATCGTGATTGCTCAACAAAAAAAAAAAAAAAAAAACCACCTATATCCTGACTTTAAATCTGTAATGCTTAAAGACTGAAAAGCAGACTTTTTTCCCCCTTGAATTCTTGTCCTATTAATATGCATATTTTATTTTTAAACTGTTTTGATCTTAGAGCAAGAATTAAAATGGAGGGAGCAAGTCCAATCATTGGTTTAGCAAAAGCTGACTCAAGGACCAGAAGTCACACGACTCAACAACCGCCATGAATGGTTGGCACGTTTTGCGTGAAACAAGCGGAAGAAACC
This sequence comes from Uloborus diversus, assembly GCF_026930045.1. Classification (NCBI taxonomy): domain Eukaryota; kingdom Metazoa; phylum Arthropoda; class Arachnida; order Araneae; family Uloboridae; genus Uloborus; species Uloborus diversus. The sequence goes on along the minus strand of NC_072731.1, from coordinate 59,853,941 downwards.
GGATTTCTTCCAATGTTTTGCTTTAAAATCTATCACGTGACTTGGAGTCTGGGTTTCATGAATGAAAGTCCTGACTCCCTTTATTTCATCTCTTCTCAATGGTTTTGATTTACTGAATGTTGAAGAGGATTGTATGACAAGATTATTTTTAAATGAACACTTTCATAGCTTAACTCCTAATAGATGAATCCCTCCTATAAAATTCAGTGAAAAAATGCAACACTGAAATTAAAAAACTTCACATCTCGAAAAAAAAAAAAGGATAACTAACTAACTATTCTTATGGTCCAAGTCTAAAAAACAAAAATTGGTTCTATAAGAATTTATTTACTTTTTATACCAACTTCACCATACATCTGATTCTAGATTTTATGATTTAATTCTTGACTATTCAAATAGATTTATTTGAGAAAACATTTGTTAAGATAGAGACAGAGAGAGAGAGAGTATATGCTAAAATTTGAAGGGCAATATTTATTCAGGTAGTGTGAATTGGAATTTGCTCTTTTCAAATGAAATATTTTAAAATATACATTAAAAATCTTGGATTGTATTACATCAATGAACATGATTTGATGTAATCTCTACATATATTGCAAACTTGGTTTGAACTACAAAAACAAAAAAGGCTCCAGAAGTATAGTTTATATTACTAGGGGGCTCGGCCCTCCGCTTGCTCACCAAACTCCGAAGATTGCTTCACAATCTTATTTGATTCACAAAGATTTAAACCGTCAGTTAGAAGGAATCAGATTAAAAAGACGTTACAAGTTCCATTTGGAACAAAAAGCACCCTTCTCGCGACTTGCAGAGCTATAGGTGTTAAAGGACTCCTGAGCTTTGAAACGGCAGTTTTCTCTGTTTGAACAGATGCTTTTAAATTTGTAGTCTCTAGTAATATATTTTACTCTGTAGCCAAGAGCTTGAATTCAGTTGAGCCTAGGATTATCCATAAAATAGAAACCCTTATGTATGTTGCTTAAATTAATTGAGAAAGTTGGAACAAGCTTTATTTGATACAGAAAAAAAAAAAACTCTTTCAAACGACATAAAATGTTAAGGGGTGTAGGAAATGTTTCATTCCTTCAATAAGCAATTTACGTGAAATTTTAGCTTAAAAAATTAATTGCAAAAAAACTAATTTGAAATTGAAAATTAAAAACCCCAGGTTCAAACCCCTGGGGCTTGAAAGTAGTTTACTAAAATTTCAAGGCTGTAGGTGCTATGGGGTCTCCTGGATGCAGGCCTGCCACAGATTTCCTTTCACAATTTATTTGATGTTACCTTTTTCTAATATACAGAAATTACTATCCCCTACTCCTAAATATCCTAAGTTTTGAAAATAAAAAATCACTAACTAACTTGATTTTGGAGAAAAGTTTGCTAAGATCACAACTCTTCCAAAAAAATTTCACGCACAGATTGCTCATTTGTTACTCTTATGTGCAGTAAGCAGGGTTGAATTTAGTTCTGTGTTTCCCCATAGGCAGGCCTAAAATCTGCCTGTCCCTTTCCCTTCTGAACTTAACTAATTTATTAAACTACGCTCAGAAAAAAAATTCATTTTAATAGAATGAATGAAAGTAATTGATATTCATCAAAAAGAAAAATATGTTATATCAGGAAATAAAAAGTTACAGACATTTTGTCTGAAAAATATTAAAAAATACATGAACAGTGTATTTTGTTACCACCTCTAAATATTTGTCAGTCAAGGCAGCTGCTTACTCTGCTTATTTAGAAATTTGGCTCCGGCTGTATGATGGGGCTAACAAGGATGCAGGAGATAATTTAAATTCAGGCAGTAGTTAGTAAGAGGATTTTGCAGATCTAATTAAAGTACTTTTAAGTTTTTTTTATAAACTAAACTAATGTATCCAAACATGCAAATTGTATTTAATTAAAGTCATCTGCTTTATCAGAAGCGTTAAAAGCTTCTAATTGGTTCTCAACAGTTTTTGAATAATAACTTTTATTTTCACAAAGTTGAAGAAAACCAAGAGCAGTAAAAGCATTGCATTTCAATTTTTATCAATAAGTAAATCAAATTAAGCTTAAATTATTGAGAAAAAAGCTTTTAAAGACTATGATATGTCTTATTACTAATACATGAATCTAATACTGCTTAATTTTATTAGATATACAGGGTGTACCCATTTAACCTGCAAGATCTCTATTTTTACAACCGTTAGTCCTAGATGCATACTTCCAACTGCAAAAATGTTCAAAATCAGATGCAGAGTTAAGACATTGAAAGTTTGAAGCAAAACAAAAATGAGTCAAAAAGTACAAAATTTTAATCTTTTATACGAGCCCTAGGTCCTTTAACTTATAATTTAGGGAAATAATCTCCACTGAAAAATAACTCCAACACAGAAAGTTCGACATTAGTAAGACCAATATTCACTGAGATATGAAACGCAGCATTTTGTGACTTACACCACTTCACACTCCCTGTCAATAACACCTTTTGGGGGGGAACTGTAGCAGTTAAAATGAAAGAGACTCGTTATGAATCAACGCAGCTTCTATGTAGACTTTCAATTCATGAAATGAACCAGAATCAAATTCTACAGTTGTGATTTACTCATTTCATCAATATTTGATTTTGTACTATTTTAGCACATAATTTTTTAAAACAAAAAACCATTATGGATGAAATAAGAGTTAAAATAATAATAAAGTTAAAAATAGTATATTTTTGTTAGTGGAATTCAAGATCATCCAATTCACGTTGATCAGTAATTAAATTTTGAATGATGAATATTGTACTTAATTGAATAAGTGGCAACATATAGGATGCAATAATACCTAATTCTATAGAAATATAACAATTTGTGTTGGTAATGCAAATAAAAAATACGTGTGGGGAATAATTTGGTGCAATAAGAAGAAACACAAAGAAGAAACAGTTGCAGAGAAATGTTTTATTAGAGACAGATAAACAATAAGAAACAGACAAATTCATTACAGAAACATTTACATTGCATGTAACATAAGCAAAGCAGTGCAGTAAAAAGAAGAAAGCAACAATTAACAGAATGTTAAAAAAAATCTGTGCATGACATAAACAAACACTATTAAGAAATTAACAACAGGAAACGTTAAGTAAATAAGTTAAATGGTAATTTTATTTATTTGTTTGTAAGCTAACTATTTTAATTTTTCAAATAGTAACTTAAACTGTAACAGGGCTGCCACTAAGTTCTGCTACTAAAAATAAAATCTTTAGCTGCCTCTAATATAAAAAATAAAGTTTGTTATAAAAAAAAAGTCATAGTGATGCAATGCTTCAATAAATAGACATATCTTGGCTCTGTAGTATGTAAGTCGGACTACACAGAGCAGGGACCTAGACATATACGTGGGAAAATTTTTCCGAACTTTTTCCAAACAAACCTTGAAAAAAAAAAGAACTTTAAAAAACATTTCTAAGATTTTAATTTAACCCTTTTAAAGGAACATCACAAACAAAAAAAAAGGATTGAAACTTTCTGGTGAAAATTTCTCATTGTCTGACTTAATTGACAAAAGTAAATGACACAGTGAATTAAAAAAAAATAAAACAATGCATTCACAACATTTCCGACTGACCGCATGAAAATTAGCGCTTATTTAAAAAAAAAAGAGTGAATGTCATAAGACTGCAAGAAATGAAAAAGCAAAATTTTGTTAACATTCGATCAGAATGCAAACAACAGTTAATAAATATAGAGGTAGCTGAAACAAACTTTCTCATAAATTGCAATCAGAAAAACTAACAGTTTACGAAAACGCGATCACAAAAACAAAACTTTTGGCACAAAATATGAACGACACTCATTTCTGATCCTGAATATTTTAATTAAATTTCATTTTTCTACTCTTAAAAACATTTATTTTCAAAAAAAAAAAAAAAATGCGAGAAAAAGGTTCGAGATTTCTTTTGTTATGGTATTAACTTATGAGCATACTTTCAATTTTTTTTTTGTCCAAGGAGAAGTAAGGGAAGGTAGTTTTTATGCATTTTAGCACCTTCTAACAAAAATAGTCGTTATTTTTAAAAATTGACTGTAAAAAAATGTTTTTGGCCATATTGAGACTAAAATAGTCACCATAGACACCTTAGCTCAAAAACAGTAGCTTTAATTGCTTCTTTAGTTGTAGGTGGCAGCCCTGTTTTATTACTTAGAAAAGACAGTACAGTAATCGTAGTTTGAACAATTGCTACTAAGTAACAAGCAGAAAGTATACACTGAAAAAGTCTTTTTCTGTTTTGTTAATTAATTGAACTTTCTGCATCTATTTCATGATTATTTTAACATGTTAAAAATAGTCAAATCTGCAGATCAGCACTCGGAACTCCGTCAATGAGAAAGATAACTATTATCATGTGATTATCTTGCTTAACATGTTCTTATATACATCTGCAAAAAAGTGAAATTAATTTCACTGGTAAGCATAAGCATATAAAATATTCCATATAATAGAATTTAAGTAGTTGTTCAATGGCTATTTATGTTTAAAAGTAAGCTTAGTAATATTCACAATAAAATGCTTGTTCAGAGTTTGAAACAGAGGAAAGTGACAGAGAATTGAAAGCACAGAAAAACTATCAATTGATGAAAGTTATTAATAAGGATTTATAGAGAGATGAATAACGATTGGCTTTAAGGAAATTTTGTGATTGTACTTACAGGAATTGCACACTATTTTTTAATTTATAACCTATCACAATGTCAATTTATGCCATCAAAGTAAATACTTTTACCTTTTACGTCAGGCGTTACATTAGGATCATCAGGGTTTAGGGTTCCAGCTTTCTTAAGTAGTCTGTTTTTGGCATCAATTCCCATTGTTCTTGTTGACAGACCTACAATTAAAGATTTAGACATCGTAGGAATCACTGAAAGGGATACCTTGTTTAATGTAAAAAAAATTAGGGGTATTTTCTTTCTCTTAGAATGTGCAAAACCATCTTAAACTTCTTACATCAAATCTTGTACGGTAATTAGTTTTGTAAATATGCAACTGTTCTCTGTCACTTCTTGTATTTCAATTTAGGATTTTCCATGTACAGTATAACCTTGTTTAAAAACAATATTCAAATATTTTTTGTAATAAACATTTAATAAAGCTAACTTAAAAATGCATGCAAAATACAGTAGACCCTCGTTTTACTTTACGTTTAAGATTTACTCTACTCTTTTAAGATTTGACACATTTTTTTAAAAATTTTACGTGGATGCGGCGATGCAAGCAGATAAAAATTTTTCCTCTTTCAAAATCTAAACTCATGAGATTGCAGATGTGTAATAAACTGCATTTTGGCATGCTAAAAATCAAGCTTGGATCACTGGAGACATTTTATGCAATTGGTTCCAGAGCTCTTTCCAGAGGCAAAGTTATTAAACTTACACAGTTCAGAATTCACTGGAAAAAGAGCTTTTAGGAGTGACAAAGGAGGAAGAAACCAACAACATCGGTGACATACAACTAAAAACGTTCACATTGAATATTTTGAGCCATCCTTGACAATAGCAAATTATTGTTCTAATTTGTTAGTGAAGGAAGATTCTATCATGGAAATGACGCAAGCGATCATGGATGCGTAAATGCTCTGCAAAGAACTATAGAGAAAAATTCTTAATGTAAACTTCTTTTCCAAAAGACTATCATAACCCACCCCTATTTATAAATCTAAAGTTAATTTATGCGTTCTTTATATATGCTGTGCATATATATCGATATAAGTAAACATCAAACATTTATAATTAGTCATCACAAGAATGAGGTAATTTTTTTATCTATGGAACCTAACCCCTATTTTAACACTGCTATTAAGTTTTAATTTGAGTGGCATTTTCATAGAACGTAACCCCCTCATAAAACGAGTGTCTACTGTAGTTTCAATGTAAGTTTTAGGTTTTGATCGAAACATATTTTATTTTTAGACAGACAAATCATACTTTTGAAGAACTCACATTTCATTACTAGACTATGGGGTATTTAAACTTAAAAAAAAATGAAAATAAAGGAAATAATTTAAAACAAAATTCAGCGAAAGCAGTTGGCAGATTAAGCCAGTGCCAAGAGTATGCAGTGACTGCGCATGCATGAACTTTACATGTAAGCAAAAAAAGAAGTGCTATAGCTTACCTCGAGATAACTTTTCTTCTTATGATGGAAACTGAAGAATTTACAGGTATAATTTGAAAAGTAGCTATATTTTTTCTCAAATTATCATCACAAAATATTATTTATGCAGTGAATTGATCAATGTTCTTATGTACAGAAAATCGTGTATTTCTTTCACACTACTTCATAGTTTGAAATGTTTTTCATGTTCATAATCAAAATAAGGGAACGAAATACAGGAATATAAAAAACTATTATTAATAATGATACAGTCGAAGCCCGCTATAGCGAACCCAGGATATAATGATCCCCCGGTTGTCGCAAACCTTTTAATAGGTCCAACTGAAAACCCATGTTTTTAATGTCCCTTCAAACGCTTGTGACGAACCATAAAGGATGCAGAATCGGTTATAGTGATCCAAAAATTTCTAAAATTTTTAGCTTTTTAGAGCATTTGTCCTACTTTGTTGCTTACCAATTTTTCCATAGGCAAACCCCATCTTCCGTATTAGCTACCCCCATTTCACCAGAATACTCTGGTTTAAACCACTCATCTATTGTTCTAATAATATTGTAATATGAACTCTACACTGACCTCAGCTAAATTAGGCAAGCAAAAATAAAATCTGCAAGATATTAGGTGAAATTTATTCTGAAATTGAAAAACACTGAAAGTCCATTCACAATTTGCAAGAAAATTTTCTTTTCTAAATTTACTGTAGTCACTATCTTGCAGAATTGTAATTCTAAGGGTGCTCTCAGTGTTTTGAGCGAAAGTTTTGCAACAGAAACTAGATAAACAAGTTATAGATTTATTTGCCATAGTTGACAAAAAAAAAAAAAAAAATCAACGAAACTTACATAAAACCTTGCAGCCAAAAGTAACATTGTCCTTCCCATATTATGGATAAATAAGATACATTTCAATATTTTCTTAACATTATTCTTTTCACTAATGGAAATATTGTGTAATAAAGACATTCATCATAGAAGTATCTTAGCAAGCGTGGAATTTTTTCGAAAAATTGGATGTAGTGAACTATCGGTTATAACAATCTCCTAAGCCAGTCCGCTAATGGTTCGTTACAGCTGGGTTTGACTGTACCTAATTTAAAAAACAATATAAATAAAAGTATGAGCATAGTTTATATGACTCATTTCTTTTACTAAAAGTTCTTTTGGCATCAAACCATAGTAAAACAATAATAAAAATGAGAATATATTAGAAGAAATAGTCTTTCCCCCCACTAAGCTACAGTTAAAATATTTTATAACTGTTGAAATACAACGTAGAACAATTATGGTGGATTTTTACCCTCTTTCTTGACGCAGTTTGTTTACTTTTAGTGCACAAGTGCTTGAATATGCAGCCTTTACAAATCAAACAATAAAAGAATGAGAAATTTCTTTTTCAAAACTGACCACAAAACTCAAGTCTCTTAGTGGTAAATATTACAAAGAGAATGTATATATTCACTTAGAAATTGATCTCGTGCATGAGTCGACTTTCTTAGTTTTATGAGAAAAAAACAGGAAAAAAATTGAATAAGTCGAGAGGCTACATTTTGGAAAAAAAAAAAAAAAAAACACAGCTACAGTTGAACTCATTCATAGCAAGCACGAAGGGACCAAAGTATTTGGTCGTTATAACCGAGTGCTTGTAAAAAATGAGTTTGTGAAAAATTCAGACTTTATTATTATTATTATTATTATTTTAAAATTTGCTTTGAACTTCCTTATTGTCTGATATTACCTTTCTTGGGCACCCGAAATAAATTGACACTTGCACCTCTGACTTCGAAAGAATGTTAAAAGTTTTTCTACATAAAAAGTCATTGACTATGTTAAAGGTGGTTTAGCTTCAAATTTTTCACATTTGTCCTTATCCTTATCGTTGCTGCTTTCATTATTTTTTTAATCAGCATTTGCTTGAATTTGAGTAGCAATATCCTCAGAAGTATACCTTGGATAGGTTAACAAATTAGTGTCAGCAAATATTTAATTTTAAAATGTTTCTATACTAAACAAATTAAAATAAAAAGGATCTTCATAATTTTTTTCTCAGGATTTTCGTACTCATCCCTAACTTTTGGTTGACTTCAGAATGTCAAAGGAGTTTTTCTAAAGCTGAGGTGGAAGTCATATCAATAGAAATTCTTTGAATTACAATAATATTACTTGTTTTTGCGGAGTTTCCGCGTTAAAAGTGAGTTATATTCCCATAGAACTAACATTGTACCAAATAAATCTTTCTGATTACCCTGCGAGGTTCTCGTTAAATCACTGCTCGTTATAAGCAAGTTTGACTGTACGCATTACCGCCATTTTTGAAAACAAATGTTTCAATAAGATGGAAAATAAAATGCAATGAACATTCTCAGGCTAAAAAACGGGAGAGATTTATGCATTGTACAAAACAGTTTCATTTCCGCAATCACGATTTTTGTAAAGGGATAGTTTTCACAAATAAGATTTTTCATACTTGTTGCTTTTATTTTGAATTCTGTGCAGTAGACATGTGCATTCATTTTCTTAAAATGAATGTTAATTTTCATGCAACCAACTATTGAGAAAATTCGCAAATACGGCAATGCCTGTACTTTTTGCATAGCTAGTCTAATGCTGCAATTATCGAGTGTTTACTTCACAGTCAGACCATGTTAAATTATAACAAAATATGAGTATTTACTTCTTTAGCATCTGTTTAAAAGGGTTGGACTAAAATCGGGAAATTTTTTATGTTTTAGAGTGTTTTTTATAAGAATTGTTCATTGAAAATTTTCAGAAGTTCTGCTCTGCGTATAAGTCAACCCCCCCCCCCGCCCCCCAAATTTTAATCTTCTTTTTTGTACAAAACTTCTCAACTTATTTGTTAGTACATACAGTTAATGAAAAGTGAAATTTGATCTTTATAGTATTATGAACAAGGCAAACATAACCTTAAACAGAAAACTTTTAAATGATGAATTTATTTGAAATATTTTTAGAGCAAAATTGAGAATGAACCAATAATAATTACAACAATATAAATAAAGTGACAATTATAAGTTTTGATTTCTTAAGCAAAGTTGTTTTGTGTAAAAAATTAAAATAGGGTTTTTTGTGACTATAGGATTTAAAGTGATGATTAAAAAAAAAAAAAAAAAAAACTTCTGGATGACGAAAACAGCAACAATGTGTCACTCCAGGGGTGCCTACAGGCGGGGATTATGGCGCAAGTTGCGCCATCAAACTTTGGGGGGGGGGGGGGGGGATTTTAATTTTTTTAAATTTATTTATTTAAATTCATTTATTGATTTATTTTTAAATCAAATTATTTATTTCACTTTATTTTATTCTGTTCATATTTTATTTCATTTATTTATTAGTTGCTGTGTGTGTGTACGTTATTGGTGTAGTACAGAACTTTCTAATAAAATAATATTAAAAATAAATTAATTAATTAAAAAATCAATGAATTTAAAAATAAATTAATATTTTTTTAAAAATAAATCAAATAAAAAAAGAAAGCTAAAAATAAGAAATAAAAGAGAGAAAGAGGGTTGAGAATTTTTTTTTTTTTTGGGGGGGGGGGAATTTGCGCCATTGAACTTGGGGGGGGGGATGGGCACCCCTGTGTCACTTAGCTTAAAATCAAAAGAGATAATAAAGACGAATGATTGAAAATATTAAAGTGAGAAGTTACAGTATTCCACAGTACAGTACTCATGATTAGTTCTTCGAGGGGGGGGGGGAGACATTAAGAGTTGATTTATTAAGTACTATGTACTTCCCCCCCCCCCAAAAAAAAGAAAGTGGCCTTTACCACTGTTTTTCAGTTGAATGTTTCTTAACATTTTGTTAGGTTTAATACTTCATAGGATATTATTACATCATTCAACTTTTTATAACAGAGCAGGATCTATGGTCTCCTGCTCGTTATTGCTTATCAATCTCCAGGAACTCCAATCTGTTCTATTTAGATCGCTTTAATTTACACCTATGGAGTTTGTTCGTATTTCAACATTTTTAGCGCAAAGTTAGAATACCTGATTTCAATTAAAGAAACCACTGGCTTTGTACTTTACAATAGTAGAACGGAGTCAACAATTTCAATTTTTGCACGTCTAAAACATAACATCAATATGCTTGTGCTTAAAAATTACTTAACCTTATTCTGTAAAGCTGACAAAGAGTACTACAAGCTATGATCGTATTTAATATTCCGTCAGTAAGAACAGATCAATGGGTGCGATCACCTCTCCCTTGAGCAGTGATAGCTTTTTTGTTATTGAAGTCTCAAAAATGACATTTAAAATGATCTTCAATGATGTTAGGGGAAGAGATTTTTGGGTCTATACTCCGGAAATGTTTCTGAATCGACGCCCTAAAAATGCAATTGTAGATTAACTTTAATGTTAAGGAAAAGAAAAGGGTTTGTTCGGGTACAAGGCTCTCCCCCACACGTTTTCTCAGCTGAAGATTCAGAAATGCAAATGTATAAGTGATCTTTGGTGATTTATGATGGAGAAGGCCTACAGCTGGACATTTTTGAATATTGAAGTTTTAAAAACATGATTGTAATGATGCGGGAAGGGGGTTCTGGGATTTTTGAAAACTGAAGGTTTAAAAATTCAACTTTAGATAATCTGCAATAATGTTAGGGAAAGGAGGATTGGGGAGCTATCTTGAAATTTTTTTACATTGCAGTTCAAAAAAATGCATCTGTTGGCTATCTTTGATGAGGTTAGAGGAAGGGATGAGGTTGGATATCTCTCCCCAGGAAAATTTTCAAAATTATTCCAAAAACGCAATTACCAAATACAATCTATTTCTATTTTTCACACTTGAAAGAGTTTCAGTAAAGAAGGAAGTTTCATGTTTTTACCCCGATTCAAAGAATTATAGATCTGGCAATGCAACTAACCAACTAAACCATGAGAATACTTTACAAATGCTTTCCTTTTTTATTCATTCTTTCTCTCTCTCTCTCTATTGGATTATTCAATATAATAAAATAAAACTGCTTTTCTCTTTTAAAAGATATTATGTAAGAATAATGGAATCCTTCATTCTAGTACAATGGAGGGTCCAAAATCTGCACAACTTGAAGGAAGTAATTGTGCGGATTTAAGGCCATAAAAAAACTAGCAGTAAGCTTAGCTGTTCTTAAAATTAGAAAAAAAAAATTATAAGGCTTATATATTTTAAAATCATTAAAAAAATATGAGAAAATTAATTCTTTCCGATGTAACTTTCTGCTATCGTTTTGCCATACTTCTTATTATTTCTTTAATAGTACATAATATATAGTATATTGAGCAAAATTAGAAATATATTTATAAGAAAAATTATGTTTTTATTTAATTGCATCGCTCGACATGAATATAATGCATAATATTAAGGCAGAACATGTAATCTGCGAATTATGAGTTGAAAACAATTGTTTGGGCAAATAATCGCGATTCATATTAAAGCCAGAGAAAAAAAAAGCATGCAAAGTAAATTTGTGGCTTTTCTGCAATGTACTTCAGGGTTGCTGCCTTTACTTGCCACCTGAAACAGCTTCAACTTGCAAAATAATTTAAATTGTTATTTTTAAGACATAAATTACATTCCTTCAGAAGACAAGAAAAAAAATAATTGCATCAAAAACGCGCCTTACTTAATCCAATTTTGCTCAACCAGGCATTATTGGCAAGTGTCAACTCAATCTACCTTTATTTGAAGCAGAGCAAGGAATAATTAGCAACAAGCCAGCAAGCAAGTGTTGCAACTTTCCCGTCACCGAGAAGGGAGAAAAAGTTGCCCATAATTGATGCTTTTAATTAACATCTCCGTTAATTAAAGTCATACAAAGATGCGATCTGGCTAAACATGATAATCTTCAAATCTTTTGATACCTGATTTCATAATCCATTCTGTGGCGTTCTCATACTTAATGGCACTTTTAATTTTTTTTTTTTTTTTTACTGTTAAAGCTATCATTCAGATACTTTTCAAGAATTTAATTATTACAAAAAAGATTTTCCTAAAGCAAATTTCAAGAAAAGTGAGAAAGGTGATAAAAACTGCAAAAGGTGACTAAAAGTAACCACATTTTCAAAAGGTAACAAAAAGTGAGAAAGGTGACTGACTCCTCAGCCTGCGAATAATGATTGAAAATTTTTCATTTAGTTAACGTTGAGACATGTAGGACAACCTGGAATAATCCTTAATCAAAAACTAAACACACAGTTTGCGAAAAAACGGGGCAAGGAACAATTTTAATTTTTTGTAAAATTACAATTTTATGAAGAAAAAGAAACATGTCTTCAGAAACATCTATTGTGTGAAGTGTGATGGAGATGAGAATTCGGGAATCAATTCCAAAAGGAATTTCTGACGAAGACTATGGTTTACGTTCAAATTTCTTTGTTCTTTTAAAAGTTATTTCATCAGGAAAGCAGATTTTAGGATGATTAACACTTTCTTTTCAAAATTAATAATAATGCATACTGCTTGTCAAATAACCTTTGAAAAAAATATGAGTTGACGATATGAGAAATATTAATTTCTAATGAACTAATGATTTTAATTTCTGAACAATTAAAAACATACCCAGCGATGCAATTTTTCTTCTTTCATCAACAGTAACTAAACGTCTCCACAAAGATGGATAGCGCTTGTACAATGAGCCTCTGAACATGCGTAAATAATTGCCAACCTAAAATTGGAACCACACATAAAAATTTCAATAAGAAATAAAAAAATATTCTAAGTATTTTTTTAAGCATTGAGTGATTAAGAATTACCCCAGATACGGACAATTATGGGTAACTCATGGGGTAAATATTGGTCAACCCTTATTTTTTTAAAAATAATATGTATCAAAGTAAAGGTTCTATATTAGCATTTTCTTAGCACACAAAGAGATTTTTCATTGAAAAAAAGTGCTTTGTTGAAGGAAAAAACACATTATAGTTAAAATTATTTCATGTTACTAGTTAAAGACAATTAATTGTCTTTTTGCACTGAGGAAGCTCACAACTCTGGGCAGAATTTCCTATGATATTTATATGCTACCTTCATCTTGTTGCTATCAACTGCAAAGCAGGGTTGGTAAAAAAAAAAATGTTTTTTTTTTTTTTGGTTTAAACTGGGTTTATTTGGTTTAAACTAGTGTTCCCCGCTAGGCCGTTTTTGAAGGGCGCAGCGGCCTGCCCTTTTCCATATCAGCAGAATGCGCCCTTCCCTTCTTTTAGATCGCGAAATGCGCTCCACCCTTTTCAAAAAAAAAAAAAAAAAAAGAAATTGCACCCTGTGTTTTTAAAAAGATGCCTCAACCATCGCTTTGACCTGCCACGATATCGGGGCAATTTTATTTGTCCAGCGATCGTCTGCAAAAACGCTCATGTCTTATCCTTGTTCCCAGAATTTCACCCTGAAAACGGCCCCATAAACAAAAGGGGAAGCAAATACCTAGCAAAGAGGGGATGAGATTCTCAGAATTCAAACAGGTTTATCAGTAGGAAACAAAGGCATGTTCTTCCTTCTACTGAGGGTGGGTATTTGAAAGGTTGTGGGAAGGAGTAGGGTCCTCTGGGAAGGGAGAGATCTTTGTTTCATTCCTTCCCATCCTTGATCTTCTGAGAATCAACAATGAGAGGGAATAGGACATTTTCCTAACATTTCAGCCCTTTGTGTCCGTTTTTCGTTTGCACGTGGAAATTAGGCCTAGCTAATTTTAGTGCATTGCTAGTGATTGTGTAGCTATCTTTTCACATCTGTTTCTGGAAAGTTAACTTTCTGATTGTTTCCTAAGAAGAACATAGTACAAAGCTTACTGGGCTAAAATGCAAGGGTAATTTTTTTAATATCTTAGATTTTTAACCCCCATCCCTCAGCCCCCTCCCCCTAAAAACCATTTGAAATGGAAAAACATCGCATTGACTGGGCGTTCATTCAATTCTTTCCTTTTTGCTAAGAATTTTTATTATCTTTTTATATGTGTGGTGTGTGTGTGTGTGATTCATATAACAGATTATTTAAAACACTTATTGACACAATAAAAACCATACTTTTGACATACTTGTGCTTTTTTCTAACTAAAATGATCTTGCACTGTTTCTTTTTCCTTTATAAATTAAAATACAGTGAAACCTTTGTAAGTTGACCACTTGAGGTGCACTACTTTACTTGAGGTCAACTTTAACAGGTGGTCAACTTACAGAGGTTGATTTATATGGTAATGGCTAATTCCATGCCTGATAAAAGCGGTCAACTTAGACAGGTGGTCAACTTACAAGGGTGGTCAACTTCACAGGTTTTACTGTATTATGCAATTGATTTTTAAAAAAATCACAAAATTAAAATGCCGTTATATTAAATTTTCACAAATTGTCTGAGATAAAAATCTTAGCTTGGCCCAAGCTGCTTATGTATTGCATTTAGGAGCGCATACATCTGCCAACACATTTATGTTATGAATTTGAACAACTCCAAGACTAGGAAATAGAGCTCAAATAAAGTCTTTTTAGTTTTGCAACTTGCTACCACTGCATTTTGAAGCGCTGCACACAGTATTTTAAGTTAATTATTCTATTTGAAGTATAGTATATTTAAAAAAGGAGAATTTACACTCATCACGATTTCGATGTCTACTAAAATACTCAATGGCACAATGCACATTACTAGGCAGTTTCTTTGGTAGAAAGGGGAGATCAGTAATTAAACACTGTTCTTCTTAAATTGAAATTCACAGGGTTTTGAAATGCCTAGAATTTTTTTTACTCTTATAGGTAGTTAAAATTATGGCTTGAAAAGTGTTGAAAAACACCCAAAGCCAAGTTTTAGTTTTTGCCAAATGTTCCTATGGAGTATGGAAAATGTGCTTAGCTTAGTTGGCATTTGTGTTTGTGTGGAGGGGGGGGGGGAGCTAACCCTATTCTGCAGACAAGTGCGTTTTCTGGATGAAATCATATTTAATACTAAAGTCAGTGGTGACGGCGATCGAGGGGGGGAGGGGATTATAGTGCAGACTAGATTGTTTGAATTTTTGCAAGGTTTTTAAGTGTTATTTCTCCTCTTATTTTTTTTTTTGGGGGGGGGGGGAGGGGGGCGCTCAGTACTTTTTGAGTGGTGCATCATTGGTCTTTGGTGGGGGGGGGGGGGGACACTACGTTGAAATAGTGCCTTTTTTAAAAAAGTGCCCCTTTCAAAGGCCAGCACCCTGCCCTTTCTTTTCCTAGAGTGAACACTAGTTTAAACACTATTCGTAAGAAAAACAATTTTATTTTAGGAAAATCATGAACATTTTATCAATTAATTGTTAAGGAATGTTTAATATTTATATTTGTACCTAATTTCTTAGTAATTAAATAAATAATTAAGAGTACATTTTTTTTAATTTCATTTTCTTATACGTAGATTTCTATAGCAGAATATTGTTTGAAAATCTTTAACAATTATTAAAAATACAATTTTTAAATGGGCCTTGGTATAAATGATGAAAGAAATAATATACTGTGATAGTTCAGACATTACTAATTACAAATAACTAAGCATAAATTCTTCTAAATTAATTTCCTCATAATCATAGCAATCCATGATAAAAAAAAAAAATAAAAGTCAAATTAAAATCACGCATTCTTAAACAAGTAGAAAGTATTTTGTAGTATCAACAAATGAATCACTCTGGGAATGTCTGTTGTACATTACAGAACTTTAAAAATAAAAAATAAAACATAATTAAAAAAAATACTAAGCACTTTTCATAATGTGCACTCAAAAGGACAAAATAACTTTTCTGGGTCAGAAAGGACCAATTTAAGAATCCCTGTAGTTTTCGAAAAGTCCAAGAAAGTGACACCACGGTTGATGAAAAGCGGCTCAAGTCATGAAAAGAATTTCCTATCATCATCTAGCTTTCAATCATAACTTTTGAGTCTTGAAACATGCATATTTTCCTTATTGGGGAAAGTTTGGTTTGAAATGACTAGAACTGCACTTTTCTTCGTTTGTGGTGTCATTCTCTTGGAATTTTTGAAAACTACAGCAATTCTTAAATTGCCTTTTCTGACCCAGAAAAGTTATTTTGTCCTTTTGAGTACATTATGAAAAGTGCTTTGTATTTTTTTTTTACATTTTTACATTCTGTTATTTTATTTTTTTTATTGTAAATGTATTTCAGAAATAGAATAATTTTACCCTCAAGAAACTTCCCCTTATCTTTTTCATATAAATGCTCTGTACTAAAAGGGAAAAAAAAACCTATACGTGTTTGAAACTTTAAGCAGTTGGCACTAAAATTTAATCCTTGCTCCACTAAAGTATTTATGCTTGCTAATTTCGTGCCTGCTTCAGAGAAGCCTTGATTCAAAATTTTCATTATGATTGCTTTTAACGTTACTGTTGCAAGGCAACAAAATTTGTAGCAATGGGTTTTATATTTAAACATTTAATAAAAAAATTACATGAAATTTGCTGTTTTCCATCCTAACAGAAATAATAATTTTATTCTAGAAGATTCTTCGATTTAACAATTTCCTCAGTTTAATGATATGTTTCACTGGTTTGGATTTGAAAGCATTGAATGTCTTGACTTAAGGATATCTTTGATTTAACAATAACTTTTTCCAGTCCCTTGACAATCATTAGATCGGGGTCATACTGTACAATTATTTCTTATTCTGCAAGTTATCCTGAACATTGCAGTGCAAAAATCTTACTATGAAAGCTGCGAAAGTTATGAATTTTTTGCTTCAACTTTATCCCTAGTACACAAATGTTTCTCCGAAAAGCAAAACCATCCCTTTTAACACATTTTTGAAAATTAATATATCAAAGAGTATTAAAGATATCAACAAAAAAACATTATACAGGATTAATAGTACCGTATATACTCGCGTATCTCGCGTATAAGTCGACCCCCCCTTTTTCAGAGAAAAAATCCAGAAAAAATCTAAAATCCGCGTATAAGTCGACCCCCATACTTTCCAAAAACATCGCGAATTATTTTCAAAGAAATTTCAAAATAATGAACACATTTATTTACAAATAAAATAGGAATTAAATAAGAAAACATTTCTAAAAGCCTTCAAACTCGGATTCCGAGTCGGACGCAAAAAAAAAGTTCATTTAAGTCCGCTTCCGTCATCACCGCGTCATCGTATACATCGGCGGCTGCAGAATCGTCAATGATATCAGAGGTTGCGTTCGACGAACCTCACCGCTAAACCGGTAAGTAACCAGTTACTAACCGCAGGCGTTCTATGATCAACTGGTTACCGCAGCGGTTACCATTCTAAGCAGTTGATTGGTTGATTTGAGCACGTGATCATTAGCTGTCACTTGATTCACTAACCGGTCCGCTCCCAGTCGTGCTCGTCGAACGCACTCTCAGTCTGAATGGCGTGACTGTTGACGATAAATATTTTCATACGTTTCACGATATTTGTTAATTGCTGATTTGATCCTTAATAAAGAAGAATAAAATTATCTTTATTTATGTGTATTATTTAGGTTTTTTTAGCTATTATTTTTGAATAAGTTTACTTTTTCACACAATCAACTTATCAGCAACTACCTGTAACCGCACATCGGCATTTCTCGTAGCTTCCCAGCTCTCGTTGATCGGAAAAAGAATTTCGGAAAATTTGACCCGCGTATAAGTCGACCCCCCTTCCTTTGATCTCATTTTTTGGACAAAATTTCTCGACTTATACGCGAGTATATACGGTAATGGTAAACGGAATGAATATAAAAAAACCCTTCAAACTCTGAGACCACAGGTTTCATTTGTGACTGGATGATTTGATACCGAATCACCTATATCAAAAACATTTTTTGTTTGTAAAACCACCCATTCGTACCAGTTTTTCTATTTTGTAAGGTTGCGTTCGACGGCCTCAACCGGTCGACCCAGTGACTAACTGCAGCGCTCTATGTGATTTACCGATTAACTGGTTGTTATCGATGTTGTTCTAGAAGACTCACCGGTTGATCTACCGGTCGACCGCAAGCTAAACTGGTTGATTGAACCATGTGACATTTTTGACCAATTATAAGTATTTTTCACCTGCGTGTAATTTGTTCTGCGCAAGTAACTGGTGATCAACCGAAAGCATTCGATGAAGCATTGGTTGATGAACAAGTGGTTAATAACCGCTGTCATATGATCAACGACCGTCCGCTACATGTCTTGGTTGTTGGACGTAAGCTAAGAGATAAGTGATAAAAGTTTGAAACTAGAACCACTGTTCAAAACTTTTTAAATGAACACATTACATACTACATTTCTTTAAACTTGTTTGTTTTCTTGTTGAAAATGTAATTTAGCAAATGTCATAAAACTGCTCAAAATGTCATAAAATATCAGAATTTGGTTGTGCTCGACGAAACTCAGCGGTTAACCGGTAAGGAACCGCAGCGTTCTATGATCAACTGGTTACCGCAGCGGTTACCATTTTAAGTAGTTGATTGGTTGATTGGAGCATGTGATCATTAGCTGTCACGTGATTAACTAACCGGTCGCTCCCGGTCGTGCTCGTCGAACGCAAGCTTTGAAAAGTATAAATTACTTATTTTCGACTGATTTAATCAGTAAATAACATGAGATGTGGCTAATATGTTTGTATTTAGAAACAAATTCACATTAAATGTTCAAATAGTAAATAAACACAGAAAAATAACTGCTTTCTATAACAGGATTTGGGGGCATTAAACAGTGGGCAGAAGCCCACTTGTCCTTGTGGGTATTAGGCTCTGGCCTTCTAGGTTAAATGGATGGCATCGATGAGTTTTACCATCACTTATACGGCATTAAAATTATTCTTAATTTAGTTCCAAACCTCTCTTACACGTGTTGAGAAAATTTTGATAATTTGAATAAAATATTTAAGTATCAGTGCACAGATTTTTTTTTCTGTCAAAAATTCAAGAGTAAAATAACAAGGTTAAGTATGTTATTTTTTACAAAGGGGAGGGGGGGGGGGGGTGCTGTACACCAATTTTTAAGTGTAATTATATTTTTTAAGGGAAAAATTTAATTTAAATAACAATGAAATGAATTAATTATTTTTAAATGCAACACTGGGCAGTCACCCCACCCTGACAGAAGGGTCCGAAAAAGCAAACTTCCTCGCCGCAATACGTTTATGAAGTCTTTGTTAAGAATCAAATGCTGATTCATAACTAAAAATAGAAACGAAATTAGCCTCACCAATCATCCCTATGAAACTTAGCTATCTCTCTTAACTCTGAAATAACAATAAATACTGGTGAAGTATATTTTTTGACGAAATCACAATAAAAAGCAAGCGGACAATGAATAAAAAGTAGACACTCTCAAATTTTTGACGAAATATTAGAGGATAATTTTGATTAGAATTATTTATTGAATAGAATTATTCATTTATTGAATTAGAGGATAATAAACTCTTTGAACAAAAGTAAATGTTTTATTTTTCTTTGATTAACTTTTTTCGTCAACAGAAAAAAAACAACAAACCTCAGATCCAATATAATAGAATTCTCCACTTTCTTCAAGCTGGAATGCAATTGGCTTTTCACCAAAAGTACGCATCATGATGATTTTTTAGGTAATTTTATATACTTATTAAAAATCACCCTATTTTAATGCAGTACGCTCCTCAAGCTCTTTTCCAAACCAGCAAAAAGCAGAAAACACGGACGCTAATCAGACGATTGCCACACCCAATTTTGTAAAAGAAAGATTTAAAAAAGTTTCTTTGTTTGAAAGTTCTTAAAGTTCTTTAAAATAATGGAGCAAAAAATAAGAATGATTCTGATAAACTCTTTTTACAAATTACATAAACTGAAATTATTTTGTGGCAAATGTAAAACATGATGGGATCTGTTACGACTCCACTCATCTGCATCTCTAATGGGATACTTGTTTGTTTATGTTGTTTTGTTTACAACTTTAGGAACTCGTCATGGAAAACTCACGAAACTAAAGAACGAACATCGAACATATATGTATTCATAAATTAAAAAAGAATTGGCGATTTCGTGCATGAATTATGCAACAACGTGCATTTAAGTAGCGATATTCGAAGTTGGTTGTTTGCCTATGAGCATAATAGGTCTTGTGTTCTAGACTCTGATAGCAGTGATTAGTTTTATCTGATTCATTTCAGAATTACTTGGTGGAAGCAATTTTCAAAGTTTAGTTTAGATCTCATCGCCTTTTTCTGTTATAAAATTTTATTCTTTTTACGAGTCACGTCAGATTTACTGTTGCTTTAATTTAAGAATTCAAAGAGCCAAGGTTTCTCGTTTCAAACGCCTACTTATTCTTTTTATCTATCACTTTAGACCAACTTTCACTTTGAAACTATTACGGTAAATCAGTTGATTTCACTACCATCATTAAGAGGATTTTTATAGAGTCATCAGGTGCTTGTGCTTAAAAATGGTGAATTTTTTCATTATAGCAGACTTGAACTGCAAAGTTCTTTATTCAGAAGTGTATAACTTTTCAGAAGCTTCGAAACACAAAGTTGATGTTACTTCAAATATTGTACAGCAAGTCAAGAAGGAATTTGATTTTAATTTCGCCTCTTCAACTGATGTTGACTGCAGTATTTCAGATTTTGATAGTAACGGAATATTTAATGTTAAAGTTCAAGAAAGTCTAAAACCAACAGTTTGGCATTCATTCAGAGGTTGCCTTTACATTCTGGTTTGTGATGATACTGATAATAGAGTCTTAGCAGCAAGAACATTAATTATTATCATTAGAACTTTAAGAGATATTCTAAAACCTAATACTTTAGCAGATTTTCTTTCTGGAGCTGATGTCATATCTTTGATCTTAAATACTATTTTACCAAGTGGACAGCTATTATTTTTACACAACCAGGCAGTACAGCAAATTACAAAAGATATCCAGAGACTTGCTAAATGAATTTTACAAATAAAATTTGTTTATGTTTTTATGAAGTTATTTTATAAAATATCATCTGTTATCAGTGAAAATTACACATTGAGTCTATATTTTTTGCAATGTAATGTTGCTTGTAATTATTGTAAAAAATAAATTGTCACATTTGTTTAACAAGCAATTGGGTGTGCAACTTCTCTCCCCTTTTAATCAACTGGATGGGACAGATAATAAGCTAGTTTAGATAAAGTCAAACCATTAACATTTTACACCCAGAGACTGCAGTTTCATTCTGATTAGAACTCATCAGTTTGGAATAGTGAGTAACCAAGCTGAAGGCAGATGTCATCTCATTGAAGCTGAAAACAAATTGATAGATAAAGTAAACTTATCTCACCAGCAAGTGTCTGCAGCATGACAACAGGTTCGACTTGTGAATGAAAATACTCGCTGGCGAGATAAATTTACTTTATCTATCAGTTTGTTTGCGCTCTTAGCTTCAATGAGATGACATCTGCCGCCAGCTCAGTTGTTCACTATTCTAGACTGACAAGTTCTAATAAAAACAAAACTGCCGTCTCTGGATTTGATAGCTGAACTGTCTGGTATCTGCCTGAGGCTTAGGGACAGTAACTTACAGCCATTAACAATTTACTTTCACATACTATAGGAGGAAATCAAGTTTTAAACATTTAAAAGGCAAAAAATGATATATAGAACTGAAAGCAAGAGCCCCCCCCCCCTCTCCCTTTGAACTTCCTTAGCTTTTAGTACTTTTTTCTTTGCAAAAATGTAAAAACATTTCTTCTCCAGCAATTAATGAATAAGTTATTAAAAACTAAATTTTAATAACTTTAATCTGTACTGAATTTAGTTTCTATGGGGAAAATATTTGAGCCCCCTTCCCTTAAAATTTTGCATATGGGCACCCTTAACTGAAAGTAATGTACATCAATAAAAATAAAATAATAAATGCAACTGTTTTAAATTCACTTGTATGAAATTTCTATTTTTTGAAATTTTTTTTCAGCATTTGGGTAAGGGTGGTTATTTGTAGGCCAGCTAAGAGAGAATTTAGTATACTTTTTCTCTAAATGTATAAAAACCCAAAATATAGTTGTTCAGAAAAAGAAATCATTCAAACATTATCAAAGAAAAAATTATTGGTTTTTCATTGTTTACATGTACTCATATAACAATAGCAGTATTTACTTTTAATTTTGCATTAATATTTATCTACCATGACAGCATTCATGTGATATGGTACAAGAGAAATCTGGCTACAAGGCAGCACATGATTGCCTACTCTAACTGTCCTAAGGATAATCGTCAATTAATTATTTTTTTCAAACAAGATTCTTCTTGCAAAAAGGCACACTTTCAAGCAAAATGAATAAGATATAGTTGAACTTTGTTGAAGCAAACTTAAAAGTGTCCTGTAAAATTAATTCCTCTTAACAGTAGTTTGTTTTTTCTAATAAACTGCAAAAAATAGAATGGGGATTACAAATTTAGTTCATCTTAGCAGTAATTCTTTTTATGCATGCTTCAAGTATTGAGGTTCGACTGAAAACATTTAAATTTGGTGAACTAACTACCAAACGGCACGACCTTGAGGGTCACAGAATTGGATGAAATTCTGCATTTAGGTCAGTTCGCACTAGATGTGATTTCAGGTAAAGTGGTTTGACTGCATAGGCCCTAGTTTGGCAAGGGGTTCAAATTTGCTAGCCAAGTTCAGAAACGCAATGGTTTTTCATTTCAAATTAAACTTTTTTACCCTTTACATGTAATTGCATTATGAGCCAACTGAATAAATTGACAACATGGAATAAATCCCCCTTCCCTCGCTACATTGTACTGACAAGCAGCGCCGAATGTATGCAGAGGGAAAATACTATATTAAAGTTTCAAATTCCAATGAAAATGCCATTGCAATTCTGGAGTCCTGGAACTCAGTCTGGTTAGTAGGCAAAAACTTGAGGGTCATGAATCTGGATGAACATCTGGATTTAACCCTTAACAGGGGAGGTGCGGTCTCACAGACCGCTCTAAAGTTCATCCCATCACAGCTACTTCATTTTTAGTCCGATTGAATGGTTTTTTCCAATAGCTTTTTGTTTTGTGACCTTGAACACCCAACTTGCTTATCAATACCTTTTGGCATGTGCATCTAGTTTAAATTTCATTGCATTCCTTAGAAGCGTTCTGTGAGACCTCACCTCCACCTCAGTGTTACAATTCTCAGCAGTGATAGACATAGCTTTTAACGTTAAGACCATGGATATGGATTTATTTGATCCGCGATATGCGGAAGAGATGTAAAATATTCGAAATGAGGTTGATATTTGTTTAACATGTTCTCAAAAGGTACGCAATGACTGTTCTAGAGACAATGAGAGCTGAATTATTTTTTAAATACGATGTGATATACTAATAGTTTAGGTGCTGCCAAAATTTTCCAGTAATGTGATACAATCAATTTTCTTGTATTAAAATGTTCTGTATGCATTTAATAACTAAAATAAAATCATTAATAAATAACAAATTCATTTTTATTGCGAGTAGTAAGTTATTTACTGTAGCGTATGATTTTTTTTGAAAAATCTTAAGACTCTAGCAAAATTTCCTCAAAAAAGGTATATTTCAATAAAAAACTCAAAAATATTTTTTCCTCATGCTAACAAAAGTTCAAAGAACATCAAAAGGAAATTACGGGAATGTATCTTAATTACACGATTTTTTAAAAAATTTTAAAGAGTGGTCTCCGAGATCTCACATCCCCTGCTACGTCCTACTTTTTCACTCCCCTGTTACGGGTTAAGTCAATTCGTACTAGATATGAGCCCATGTAAAATTATTTTAGTGCATAGACTCTAGTTTGGGTGCAAGGTGGGTCTAAACATACGTGTTTGTTCCTAGAACTGCAATAGTACTTTCCTTGGAATTTGATGCTTTGGCACAATATTTGCTTTCCTAACATCTTTTGAGTCTCTTGTTAGTATGACGTTGGGACGAGGGAATTTATTCTATATTGTTAATGCATTCAGTTGGGCTAAGCAAGAAAGGGTAAAATGTTTCAATTTCAAAGGAAAAATCATTGCCTGTCTGAGGCTAAACTAGCAACTTTAGACCCGCATTGCAGCCAAACTAGTGCCTATGCAGGCAAACCGCTTTACCTGGGTTCATACCTAACGCGAATTGACTTAAACCCAGAATTTCGTCCAGATCCGTAACCTTCAAGGTTGTGCCGTTTTGTACTAAGATCTAAAATTATTTACTTCACTTCAATAGTTCCTTTTTTTGCCATGGACATTTTTACTAGTGAAAGCCAAGCTCAGATCCAGAGGGAGGTCATGACCAAAGCTGAGCTACCGCAAGAAGGTTCCATGCAGGTGTGTTTGTGTTTCAGAAATTTTGAGCCGATAACACATTCTGAAACTGAAAAATTAAAAAAAAATATAAAAAAATCTGTGAAAATCTTTTTTTTATTCAATGATTTCTGTATGCATATTTGAGGCATATCCAGCTTAAAATGGAAGGTGGCAAGACTTTCTATAGGGCAACCAGGAGAATACAGGGAGGAGCAGACGATTCCCCCGGAAATCAGAAACAATGTAATTAATGCATTTGAGTTGGAATATTTTCAGGGTTCGTACTTCCTTAAAAAACCCTTAAGAAACCCTTAATTATAACAAGCAAAATTAAGGTCCCTAAAAAACCCTTAAAAAGTCCTTAATTTTTTGAAATTTTCCTTAATTTTTTAAAAACTATTGATTTTATTTTTCTTAGTGTTACTTCCATGAATTAAAAAGCTGGCATGTGATCCGAAAGGTTTTATTTATTTATTTAGAAGCTAAACAGCATTCAACATACATGAGGACTGCATACAAATCCGAAAGGTTTGTTTTCGCCATTTGCACTCGTGCAATACTTCTCCAACTTGTTATCCAGCTCAGTGACTTCAACAGATGTGTGACAACTTAACTTGTGTCGTTCGCGTCATGGACGGTTAAATGCCAGGAATAACCATTTTGGAAGTGTGGAAGAAAATCATAGAGCAAAAGCGGGATACGTCACTGACGTTCCCGAGGTTTAATCGTTGGTGTCGCGCCGTGCTCGATGCGAAAGGAAAACAACGTGGATCTTCATCGGCATATATGATTGAGTTTTGAGTTAATGCAGAAGTTTCACAAGTCCAAATATGTCTAATAAATGCGTGTTCAACGTGTTGTGGTTAAAGAAACCAGAGTACGACTGGCTGGAGCAATACTCTCCCAACAAGCATAAAGCTAGATCTCGCATTTGCAGTAAAGTAATTGATTTAGGAAAAATGGGGGAATACGCATTGAAAACGCACATGTCAGGTATGTAAATTTCAGTCTTTTGTCTGTTTCAATTAACTTGATATGTGTAAGTTTTTTTTTTATTCATTGATTTTATTTTAATTTAAATTATTTATTTTATTAATTTTGTGTGTGAATGTCATTGGCGTAGCACAAGACTTTTCTGACAAAATAATAAAAATTAAATATCAAGAAATTATAAATGTTAAAAAATAAACTTCTTTTAAAAAGTGCTAAAAATAAGCGCGCAAGGGTTTAAAAAAAAAGGGGGAAAGGGGTCGTAAGCAGTTATTTTTTTTATCTCATAATTTATGAAAAGTTGATAAGGTTAACTATTAACACCTTAATGTTACATTTATTATATTTTATACTAGTAGTTTGTTTATATGATGAAAGTTTAACCTTGTATATTCCTCAATATTAATTTTAAAGTATACCTATTTTTTTCTTTATAGAATGAAGGTAATTAATATGTTTAAATTGATTGATTTTTGTGTGGGGCAGGGGATTATGGTGCGAATTGCACCTTCAAAATTTAGTGGAGGGAGATTAAATTTTTTTTTTTTTTGAATTGATTTATGGATTTAATTGTTTAATTATTTATTTTATTTTCATTTTTTAAAATTATTTTGTCTGTGGAAATGTCATAGCTCAGAATTCTTCTATTTTTTTAAATAAATGAAATAAAAAAAATAGGGCTAACAAAGAATGAAAAGGGGCAAGAGGGTTGTGAAAATTTTAGATGAGGGGGGGGGGGCAGTTGGCATTGAGCTTGGGAAGGGGGCCCCTAGTGTAGGGTTAAGAATGCTAATTTGCAGAACAACCTGTTTTAATCTCTTTTTTATTTCCAGGGAAAAAGCACAAGGATTTAATGGCAGCAAAGAAGTCTGGTATATCTCTTCGGCAATTTGTGTCTACAACTGAAAGTTCTAGTGTGGAGACTTGTACTCAGGTGCAGCCGACGATAACGTTAGTTGAGCAGCCGACGATAACGTTAGTTGAGCAGCCGAGTTCTAGCAGTGCAACAGAGCTGAACAAAAGATCTGTAACAGACTTTGTTACAAAATCTGATGTGGGTATCTGCTGAGATTTTGTGGTTGTTAAAATGCATGACGTCCCATTATTCGTTGAAGTCGTGTGAAGACATCTCGAAACTTTTCTCTAGAATGTTTCCAGACAGCGCTGTTGCCCAGAAGTTCTCTCAAGGAGAAAAGAAAAGTGCTTATGTGTGCTACTATGGCATTGCACCACACTTCCAACAGCTTCTGTGTGACTCGCTTAAAAATGTGCAGTGTTACACACTTCTGTTTGATGAAACGTTAAACAAAGCAAGGCAATCCAAACAAATGGATCTATATGTCAGATTTTGGCATTCTGGACTGAATGAAGTATATACAAGATTTCTGACTTCTGTCTTTCTTGGCCACTCAACTGCTGACGACTTATTAAAGTCGTTTTATAGTGGTATTGGGGACAGGTTAGAATTCAAGAATATTTTACAAATATCAATGGATGGACCAGCGGTTAACTGGTCTTTTTATGAAAAATTACAGAAAGACACTGCGCAAAATTATGACTGCGAAATTCTTAACATTGGATCTTGTGGTTTACACATAATTAACAATGCGTTCAAAAGAGGAGAAGCAGAAGCAGAATGGGGGATATCTTCCTTCCTAGTTGCCCTCTACTGGTTATTTAAGGACTGTCCATCTCGTCGAGATGATTATGTGAAATATTCAAAGACTGGCAAATTTCCGTTAAAATTTGTTAATCATAGGTGGTTGGAAAATGTCCCAGTTGTAGAGCGTGCGCTTGAAATTTGGGAGGACTTGGCCGTTTTTTTCAAAAATATTGAAAAAGGTGTGATCAAAACAAGAAAGCAGCCTAAATCTTTTTTTGTTGTGCAAACTGCTATTAAAGATACACTTATGCCAGCAAAATTAAATTGCTTTCTATCAATTGCTCTGCAGTTAAGGCCTTTTTTAACTGAATACCAAACTGATAAGCCAATGTTGCCCTTTTTGGCTACTGATGTTCATGTTCTAGTTAGAAAATGTTGTTTAAATTTTAATGTACTAAAAAAAGATGCCATGAAAAGTATGGAAACCGTTCTAAAAATGTGCAGTTATGATTTTAAGGACAAAGCTGCATATTCTGCAATAGCCGACATCAGCAGTGGATTTACTGCTGATAAAATTTTAAGTGAGCTTGTGAATAAAAAATTAATTGTGGAGCATCAACTGATGCGGTTTAAACATGAATGTCAACAATTTGTTGTGACTATGCTAAAAGATATAACTGACAAATGTCCTGTCAATCACAGCGTTGTCGGAAATATTGTTTGTTTAGACCCCCAGCGTATGGCTGGCAATGAAAAAGATACGATTAAAAAATGTCAAAAAGTTTTGGAGAAATTAGTGGACTGTCATAAAGTTGATGTTAAGGACTGTGAAGTCATCTTGTGTGAATTTAAAGACTTTGTAGCTAGTGAAGTGTCTGCAAATAAGGGTGAATTTTCTTCCTTTTCAAAAGAAAAGAAAAGGTTAGATTCTTTTTTGTATAAATATTTTGCCAAAGAAAAATACACTAATTGTTGGAAAATTGTAAAGATGCTTTTAACCTTATCCCATGGCCAAGCAACAGTAGAAAGAGGATTTTCTATCAACAAAAAAATTGAGGTTGAAAATCTAAAAGAGGAGTCGTATGTTAGCCAACGAGTAATATATGATCATGTGAAATTTTGTGGTGGAATTGATAAGGTGCCTATAACTAAAGAACTTATATCTTCTGTGTCATGTGCTAGGTCTCGATATATGGCATATTTGGACAGCCTTAAAGAACAAAATAGTTCTGCTGGAGTGAAACGGAAACTCTTGGAAGATGAATTATTATTGTTAACATCCAAGAAATCTAAATTAGAAATTGATGTTAAAAGTTTAAAAATTTCTGCTGATAACCTCTGTTGTGAGGGGGAAAAAGAAATAGATGTTCACAAATTTATCAAAGCAAATGCGATAAGAAAAAGTGCTTCTGAGAAAGAAACTGAACTAAATGATATTATTAAAAAAATTGAGGAACATAAAATGAAGTTAAAAAATTGAGCAATTGCCTCTGTCTGTTTTATGAAAATTGTCTGTTTTATGAAAATAAATGAAAAGTTTTTTTTGTTTTTTCTTAAGTCGTATCTTTTCAAAAGAGTTTTAATTAAAAATTCATTGCATCAGATTTATTGATTTATGAAATTTTAAAATATGTTTTACTGAAAATGGGTTCGTATTGTATTAAATTATACATAGACAAACTTAACTTGGTAGAAGGTAAGAAGATCTTAACAATAGTTGGTATTATACCGGAGTAGGTTTGTCCCATCTCAAGATCGTTTTCAAGATGTTCTAAATGACAGGCCTTGTCATTTAGGATATCTTAGTAAATTGGGCCTTTCTGTGCATTTTGGAAACATGTTATGCATGTGTATATGTATGTACTAATAGGTACAGAGTACTTTACCTCCCCCCCCCCCCCCGGAAAAATTTAGAACTGGTGTTCCTAAAGTTAGATAATTATATTCCGATGAGTCCTTAAAAAATTTTGAGAGTCCTTAAAAAGTCCTTAATTTTCATTTTAAAAAATGAGTATGAACCCTGATTTTTCTGTATAACATGCATTGTGTATGGATTTAATCATAATTAGCAAGGTGCCAGATAGCTTTTTGAGGCTTATTGACCTTTGGGGGCTAATAATGAAACTATGACCAGGCTCGTTCGACTCAGAGCCTATTGCAGGCTGTAATATTTGTATTGTATTGTAAGATTAGAAAGTAGTTGGATAAATTTTTCTTTCTTACATTTTTACTTTCTTCTATATCTGATATGCAGGGTGTTCCATTTTAGCCTACAAAACCTTTATTTTCGCAACCTTTAGTCCTAGACGTATACTTCCAATTGCCAAATCAGATGCAAGTTTAGGACATTGAAAGTTTGAAGTAAAAATAAAAATGAGTCAGAAAATACAAAATATAACTTTTTATATGGACCCCAGGTCCCCTAACTTATATTTAGTGAAATAATCTCCATTAAAAATAATTCCAACCCAAAAAGTTTGAAAGTAGTAAGGCCAATATTCACCGAGATATGAGACGCAGCGTTTTGTGACTTACACCTTTTTTCAATTGCCGTAAATAACACCTTTTTGGGGAGAATATAGCGGTTAACAAGTGTTTAAAATTACATGTGTGCATATATAGTGATTTTTCAAATTAGTCGAGGTTTTGCAGTGTGTTTTTGCGTATCATGGCATAACATTTGCATTTATTTTTGAATAGCAATAAAAAATATAAATACCTTGTTTTTCATACCTTGACGACCTGTCATTCTTCTGAAAGAGCGATAAGTTCCAAACTCATCTTCTGTATGGTCCCTTTAAACTGGAATATCTCCTTGAGTTTTGGTCGCACAAATGTCAAGTTTTTTGTGTTGTAGATTTCAATGGAGATTATTTCTCTAAATATAAGTTGGGGGACCTGGGGTCCGTATAAAAAGTTAAATTTTGTATTTTTTGACTTATTTCTATTTTTGCTTCAAACTTTCAATATCTTAACTCTGCATCTGATTTTGAACATTTTTGTAGTTGGAAGTATACATCTAGGACTATAAGGGTTGCGAAATTAAAGATCTTGCAGTTTAATACTCTCTCTATAGAAAAAAGCATTGTATTCGTGCAAATTTTCGAATTTTGATGGATTTGAACGTTTTGAGGTGAATTTATTTTGACCACTTTTGGAAAATGTCTGTCTGTCTGTATGTGTCTGACCAGTTTTTTGTGGCCGCTCTATAGCAAAAATTACCGTACGAAATCAAAAGAAATTTGATACACATATGTGCCTCTATGTTAACTTGCGCCCATTGTTTTTTGGCGTGAATTCCTCCAAGGAAGGTGAAGCAATGGGACGTTTCATGAGTTATGCAAGCCTGCTATTCCCCAGAAAGTAACTGGCAGAATCAAACAAAATTTGGTCCATATGTTGTCCCTAAGATGTACAGGTGCTGATTCAATTTTGGTGTCAATAGCTCAAACAGGGAATGAGCTATAGAACATCTTTTGTTGTGACTGCTATATCTCAAAAAGTAATGGACGGAATCAAACAAAAATTTATATACAAGTAGCCCTTTATAGGGTACAAGAGCCGATTCTATTTTCACGTCAATAACTGAAAAGGAGTTGGTACAAACGTTCTCTCGTTTTCATTGCAAGTGCTATATCTCAAAAAAGTAGCGAAATTTGGAACAAATGTAAACCTATATGTAAATAGGCGTTGGTTCATTTTTGGAGCCAATCACTCATGTTTCTTTTTCTTTTACGAATAAAAATAGTTTAATGCAAGAATATGAAAGACTAGCAGTACCCGTACGGCTATGCCCGTGGTAAGAATTTAAAGGAAGTTCATTGAATGAAAAAAATCCAGTCCCTCACTGATGTGAAATGATCATTTTTCTTTAACTAAAATGCGTATACACTTTTTCAAAAAAAACTAATAGAGTTTCTTCGGAATAAAAAACTACTCACCAAAACATTAAATTAGATTTACTGTTGCTTTCAAACATAAAATAATCCTCCAACTGTATAGTTCATCGTTTAACGCGCCAAGCAACCGCTCTATCGTAACCCTGCCCTTTAGCGAGTAAAGCGTTTTCTTTTTCTGCAATTTAAAATGTTTCGCCAAATGCACAAGAAAGAAATCAAATAGCATCTTAAAATGTAAAATAATTCCGCAACTCTATTGTTTATCTTCAAGCGACCACGCTACCATAATCCAGCTGTTAGCAAGCAAACTGAACTCCTACTGATTAGCTATCCCATCTAACAAAAAAAGAAAAAAATCCCCATGTGGGACATTCGAAAATCGTCGTCAGAAAAAAGAAAAATAAAAAGTAAAATATTTCATTCGGTTGAAATCAAATCAAACGTTTCTTTGGATTTCAAAGCAATTCGCCAAAATATTAAATTACGCATACAGTTGCTTTAAAACTTAAAATAATCCTCCAATAACTGTATCGCCCTAACTTGCCAAGCAATCACGCTACTGGAACCCAATCCTTTTGCGAGTAAAGTGTTTTTTTTTTTTCAATTCAAAACATTTCATCAAAATACAAAAAGAGGCATGAAATTACATTCACAGTAGCTTTTAAAAGTAAATATAGTTTCGCAAATCTGTTGTGTATTGCCAAACTCGCCATGTGACACCGCTACAGTAACCCAGCCGATTAGCGAGTGATACGAACTACGATCGATTAGCGATCCGATCAAAGAAAAAAATCCCTTGATTAAAAGGAATCCCTCCTCCCCCCTCTCACGTAAAATAATCATTTTCTTTTTCTAAAATTCGTAAACATTCATTAAAATTGTACATGAAAACATCGAGTTGTGAAAATCTAATCAAAAGGGAAATATATTTTGAATGCCCTGCTACAGACAAAGCCTCAATACATTAAAAACCAATTGCAAGAAATTTTACTTCTAGATACTCAAGCAAGAAATGGCAACAAATAATATTGTTCAGCTTTTCTTCAAGATAAAATTAATCTCGCACACAAAATGGAAGAAAAAAAATTCTTTTTGAAATAAATTAATTTTTACTTCAAACGCTTATAACTTTTTTTCGTAGTCATTTTTCGATGTCCGCGGCTTTAGTCCTTGCCGATATTTTTGAAATTATAATTCTTTATAGGCTTTCCATCGGTACAAAAACCAAAAAAAAAAATCGGACTATTTCTTGGCATAGACGTATGTTCAACTGGACGTAAAATTGAGTTTTTAATTAATGTTTTCCTTAATTAGCATCCTACGTGGTTGAGGCTAAGATATCTGTAACCCTCGTAAAATTTCAAATTTTTTAATACCTGGTTCAACCCTGAACTCGAGCCCATTCTTGAGAGTTTTGCATATAAGTGCGCAACGTTTTTTATCCCGTTTCACCCCCTTAAAACTGAAATTTCTAAAAATCCTTTCTTAGCACATGCTTACGTTGCAAAATATACCTATGTTCCAAATTTCAGTTTTCTAGCCTCACCAGGAAACATCACGATCAAGGAAATTCAAAAAAATTCCAAATTGGTGGCATTCGAAAGAGCATTGGAAAACATGTTTATAGCACTGAAACTACGTGCCCTCGTGACCACGTTATCGAAATATGAGGTCTTAAAAATTGCCGAAATTTTTAGTAAAGTCGCCAAATTTAGCGAGTTTTGTTCAGAAATGGAGGATACGGCGCGAATTCAACATCTGCATCTGACAAGACATTTCACTTCCATATTTGGTCACCACCAAAGCGCGTGAGAAATATCGCATTAATTCTTTACTCGGGGGGTGACTACCATGGCGCGGTGCAAATTAAAATATACTGCAGTGAGAGGTTCCCCGAGCTTAAACTTTTGGGAAAGCAAAAATTATCAATTTACCGAAAGAAAATTCAAATTTTGCCGAGCGATAAAATACGAGTATGCGCAAATAATAATGTATGAGAAGTGACTTTCGGGAGTTAAAAAATTGTAATTATGTCCTCTAATTTGCCGAACTGTCAGACGAACTTTGTCGAATAAGGAAAATTTTTGGGAGGTCACAGTGGCCTCCCATCAGTGCGCTCCTAACTGCAGTCAACAAGAACGACCTCCTATTACTGCGACCGATCTGTCATAGGGTTCGAGCACAAAATCTCGTTTAAAATTCCACAGATGTAATGATATTTTAGCATCCAATAGAACGTATTAACTTAATACATTTGAATATACCGTTCAAAGTTTAAACTTTTTTGCTATTCTTAAGACTGTCTGTTAAAAAACTGATGTTTAAAACTTTTATGCTTCTGCGGGTGAAATATTTAAACTGAAAGACTTTATTCGATGATGAAACTGTTTTGAAAAAAATATGATAACCAGAGAGAAACGGTAAACACACTTTAAAGTCTTTTTTTTTTTTTTGAAAAGTCGTAAGTCTGAAGTCTTCAACAGTATCTAAATACGAAGAAAACGACATTTTTAAAGATTTCAAACCATGTTCTCAAATAAAAAGAAAAACGATTTCTGTCAGTTATTTCCAGTGTGTTTTTCGTTATGTGTATCGTTTTCAAGTTATGTGTAAGCCCTCTAACAAGTCAAATAAAAAAAAGAACTGTATTAATTTTTATTTTGATCCGTATTTGAATTCCCTTTTAACGTGAAACATAATTGGTAAAAGTGACTTAGGTATTTTAAAAAATAACTAAATAACATGCAATATGATATGCATTTACGTTATAGCGACTTTCAGTTGCAGTGACAGACTTTTTCGAACTACATGGGTTGTTGTAATGAACGTCGACTATAAAATTTTTGATAAGAATCTGTTATGAAGTAATTTCCGACATCGTTAGTTTTGCTGTGCAAATTTTTGACATTTACTATCCGTTGTTTTCTTTTTTTTTAATTATTATTTTTTTTTTATTTTAAATTAAAAATTAAACATTTTCGCTAGCAGTGGTCAGACAATAAAACTTAATGAATGATAACTTTTGAAAAAATAAATAAGAGCTGGGATACTACAATCCATGATCATTTTCTTTCAACATCAAAAACTATCCATTTTATTTTCAATATATAAGCTTTAATAAGCATGTTTTTTTTAACTTATTCATATTAATTCTCGTACATAATTATTAATTACTTACAACACATTTCATAACAAGAGTACAAACTTAAATTAGTTAAGTAAAACACACTTGAAATGCACTTAAATTCTGAAATGCATTATTATCACGATTACAAAGTTAAATCCTACGTTCAATTTCGTTATAAAGTTGTAGCTCCTCTGGATAAAGCTCTCTAGTTTCCATTTCACAGGCTTCATAGTTACTTTTTAATTTTACACACACAAGTAAAGGATTAATTCGGAACATCGTTTACCGCGCTTTGCAGATGACCAGAAATGGGAATGAGAGTCTTGCTAGACGCAGGCGATGAAATCACGTGGTATTTTCCATTTCTTGCCAAGTCTTTAAATTTGGCGAATTTTCGTAAGATTTCGACAGACTTTGACCCCTCATATCTCAAAAACAAAAGGACGAGGGCACACAATATTTGGGTCAAATTTTTTTCTAAAGATACTCTTTCGAATGCGACCATTTTTAACTTTTTTCATGATTACTGAGCTCGTGATGTTTCCTGGTCAGTAGTTTCGGCTGTGCGTTGATTGTCTGTCAGGACAAGTGACAGCCCCCCCCTCCCCAGCATGTATAAATCAGATGCATAGTAAAAGGTCCGTTCAAAAATCAACCGCCCCCTCCTTGAGAACTTTCTCGATCCGTCCTTGGGTAACCACACTTAGTTTTTAAAGCAAAAATCTCATAACTTCTTTATAGCTGAAAATAAACAAGGGGACTCCCTTGTTTCATAAGAAATAAAATTTGATAACATTACTGCCACGTTTTAATGAGGAATGGTATTTTGTGTTTAGGTAACGGAGGTGAGAATTTGTGTGACATGACTCCTTATCCTACTAAAACAAAATATTTAAAAATATATATACTTAAACAGTTAGTATTTGAGACACTTGAGAAAGGAATAATAAATAAATAAGTATGTGCTTTTAATTAAACAAGTTATTAAGCAACGTAAATAGTCACACAAGGTGTGTTACATGCCACTGAGGTGAGAATTCACTTGTTGTGAACCAAAAGTACACAAAAATAAAAATTAGTATAAAAAAATGTTGGCAGATTTAAATAGATATATTTTTGATAAAACTAAAAAGCATTGTTAAATGAATTGTTCCTTGAAGTTTTTTCTTTAAAAGGCGTGTTACAAAAAAGTTACACATTTTGAAGAATGACCCTTATATGGAATTCAAAATGTGTTTCCTCAAAACCTCATTTCTGCAGATACGGCTTTGTTTTATCTTCCATGGCAGAATAAAGCTTGGTATCATGAAGTATGAAGTTTTGTCTAAGAACACTCCACAAGAGTTGCATGCACTTAAAATTTTTCCTCTCATACATTTATTCTATTTGGTACCAATTAATCTTAAAATCATTTTCTGCTTAATATTGAATTATTATTGAAAAAAAAGGAAACAGTCAAATCAAAATGGGAAATAAATATACTTTCAAAATTGAGGCCAAAGATTAAAACATTCAGAATTTTAAAGTCAAGAACAAAAGAAGCACTTACAATTATTAATAAGAAATATGGGTACAAAAAACATAGATTTTTTAAAGTTGAAATTCATGTAAAAAAATATAATTTTCATTTTTTTTTAAAGTTAATTTATATTGGTCCTTTTAGGTCCCTTTTTACTCTCACATAGTTAGTCAGATTCTTTATTGATTATTTTGTCACTTTTGCTTGTAGTTAAAATTTTGAACCTGGAACAGGGGATAAATATGTATTTTAAACATTATTTTTAAACTTTTCATTTAAATACAATTGCATCTTGTTTGAGGAACATGATTTGAACTGATTGAAATTTACACATCTTTCTTAAAATGGATTAAAAAAAAAGTTGTATGCTCCATTTCTCATCATATATCCTCCATTACATCTATACTGTAACAAAGGATACAAATTCTTATGTTTTGCTGTGCACAATGTGTTGATTTATGGTTAGTGCAACATGTTATTCAGAATTTACTAAAAAAAAATAGTACACAAACAAATCTTTTCTTTTTAACTCTAGAATGGAAGGTACACAAAGTTAAAGATATATTTGACTTCAAAGAGCATTGTGCTGGAATTCTTTCACACTAAGTTGTTTAGCTTCACTATGAAGACCCAGAGTTGAAAAAGGCTACTGTGATTCTAAACCTATGTAATGAGCTGCCAGTAGTGCTGTCAATTGGAAATTCTAATACTTAATTAGATATCGAACAGAGGATACAAGAAAGACTGACAGTGATTTAAAAGATTATGAATGCTATATATATATATTTTATAACATAATTCTTTTAAACTATTTTAAAAACATCAAGTGATTCAAATTTCATTATTAAATCTGTTATATTTTTTTGTATTGAGTAAATAAATGAAAAAGGACATGGAAGGAAATGTCTTGGGACATGTAACAGAGGCATACAAGTATCCCTCCATTCAGGGAAAAAAACATTTAAAAAAATTATAACATTATTAATTTGTGTTGATCATTTTCAAAATTTGTTATACTTTTCTAAATCGCATAAAAAGTGTTTAAAAATAAATATTTTTGAAACTAACTACCCTGGACTTAAAAAAGCATTTTTTTGTAGAACGAGCCATATGTGAACTGCAACTGAGTGATGCTAAAATCATGAGAATGATTTTTACATTTTTTGTTTGATAGCATTCTTAGAAAATTTCAAAGTATTTTTTAAAAAAATAGCAAAATTCCAAAAATATCCTTCATGCAAAATATCGTTACATCGTAAAAAATTCAACTCAAAATGCACTTTACAGTTATGCATGCACATAGCACAATGAAAAATTAGAAAATTCTTATAAAACAGCCTCTAAAATCATCACAGAACCTTTCAAAGTTAAGTATTATTTCTGTTGCAGAATTAAGCTTTAAAGTTGTCTTTTTGTTCCCGAAGGATTTTCATCACCACTATGGGATTATTTGCATTAGTGAAATTTTGAATTGACTTTTCATTCACTCTGAGAAAAGGATTATAAAGAAGCTCATCGCCAATTGTGGAAGGAACTGTTGGCTGAGATGACAGTAGTTTTTTCTCTGCTAAATGTAGAGCTGATAAAATGTTTTTATTTTGAGGCTCAATGGTTAAAGCATACTTTAAATTATTTACAGTATACTCATGTCCACAGTACAATTTTGTATTGGAAGGCAAGTCAGACAAAATTTTGAGTGATTGTAGCATTTGCTCTGCTGATCCCTCAAAGAACCTACCAACACCACCAACGAAAAGAGTATCCCCTGTAAAACACATAGGATTAACATGGTCTTCAATAAAATAACAAACATGGCCACTAGTATGACATGGTGTATGTAGACATTGAATGCGTATATCTCCGATAGTAACAACTTCACTATGTGATAATTTGTTGGTCAAACAATCGATACGATCGTCACCACCATATATAGGAATATTTTTGAACTTTTCAGAAATACATTTGTTTCCACCTGCATGATCTGCGTGATGGTGCGTAGTGAGAACGGAAGCCAATTTCACATTTTCGTTTCCAATGCAGCTTATGATTTTATTTGGTTCCACTGGATCAACAGCAATTCCCATTTTTGAGTTTTTATCGATTAATACA
Source organism: Uloborus diversus (assembly GCF_026930045.1). Taxonomy (NCBI): domain Eukaryota; kingdom Metazoa; phylum Arthropoda; class Arachnida; order Araneae; family Uloboridae; genus Uloborus; species Uloborus diversus. The sequence goes on along the minus strand of NC_072731.1, from coordinate 59,816,337 downwards.
TACATGTAATTATCTTGTAATGCAGGTATTATTGAAACTTTGAGATTGTTGATTCTCGGTTTAGAAACATTGTCCAAGGAACAAAAGTTTGCACTCGTTTCAAACAAATTTCTCTTCACACAATTTTTCCCGATGTTGTAAGAAATAAATTTACACAATATTCCTTTACGCAACGTTTCGATTCCGGTCATCATCATGTTTGTTTTTGTTGTGAAAGTGGACTGTTGCCACTCGAATAGAGTAACCGGTGACTAACGTGACTAACCAGGTGCATTCCAATCTTGTGTTCGCATACAGCAACCTCAGAGTGAAGATGAGTAGAGACTGGTTGCCACATACCACAGCAACCGGTCAACCGTGGTTAACCGATGACTACTAACCAGGGGCGCGGTCGAATAGAGCTACCGGACAGTATTCACCTGACGTCACTGCGGGTAAAAACCCTCACTGCAGTGCATTGTGGGAACTGTAGCAGACGAAAATCCGGAACTACAGCGTATAATAACACTTGCTTTTGTGTGGCTTATAAACTCTTCTTTCTATTTAAAAATGGGAGGTTTTTTACGTTTTTAACTAAGCAACATTGTAAAAGAACGATGAACGATTCATTTGATATGAAATACTCTTTATTATCGTATTTTCATGGGTTTAAGCCTCTTTGGTTCCTTATCAGAAATATGGTGAAAACTCGAATTCTCTTTTTATTTTCCCCGTTTCTCGGCATTTTCCATACATTCGTAAGTTTTTTTAAGCCTTAAACATGTTCATTATGCGCATGAAGTCTACCCTAAAAAAACATTCATTCTTAATAACCACTGGACTCTTTTGAACATGCGTAAAGACGTTAGTGTAAAATGCGGAGAAAAATGATAAATAAAAACAAAAACGAATTTTTATCGATACTGCACATTGAAACTGTGGCAAATATTTGCATTACACAATCGAAAGTCGTTAATATTTTAAGCCAGAGTTTTAAGACAACAAACGTAGGATATTTCTCCACAAAGACATTGAATTTAGTGTTTTAGTTTCAAAAACTTTCTCGTACAGTGTCTGTTAGGTTTCGTATAATCAAGATAGACAGTGCTAGAAAAAAAATGCATCACCCTCGCACTTTCACAGGAATGGGTTTATTTGACAAGTTTTGGTCGATCGATTAACGATGAATGCATGTGAATTTCTGCAAAACTTATGAAATAAACATTCAACAGCAGGAATTCGATAACTGTTTACGTAGATCGAGGCTGTTTCCGGTCCAAAGCAAACTGCTCACTCCATGCTCATTTTTCCATTTCTGAACCTGCGTGTGAGTTTAAGAGAGAAAAAATTACTAAACTCCATGTCAATTAAAGTCTAATTGCAGGATAAAGGTTTTTAAATTGTTACTTAGCAGTTTTGTCCTATGGCACGGAACAGAATCATCTTGGAAAATGAGGTTTGGAACTGAAGTAAAGTGATTCCGGATAGTAGGGAACAATTTCTCCTCCAAAATGCCAATATACACTTGAGCGTTTACTGATCCTTGCACAAAGTGAAGCCCACCAACTCCTTGATCAGAAATACATCCCCAAATCATCTGGGATACGAGATGTTTGACTGTGTTGAATGCAGTCGGGATGATATTTCTATCCTTTGCGGCGCGGGTGATGCAATTTTTTTTTTACCACCACTGTAAGCTAATTCTCTCTTTCAGTTTTGTATTATATAAAAGATAAACAGAATAATTATGTTTCTACAGCCAGGGACGTAACTAGCTCATTTTCGAACAGGGGCAAGACCTCGTTTCGGCGCCCCCCCCCCCCCATACAAAACAAACAAAGGAAAAAAAAAAATCCCCGAGAAACTTCATAACGTCAACACCAGGGCCCCTCACGTACATTACAGAGAAAATACACGCTCCCTATATATATATATATATATATATATATATATATATATATATATATATATATATATATATAATACAAGTAAAGAACATTGAAAAGACCAAACCAAAAGCCCATAGATGCGTAACGCAGCAAAACTAAAAAGCCAAGTAAATATATAAAATATACAAGCCAAATAACAGGTTTTAAACAATTTTTAAGAATAATAATGATGAGAAAAAGAAAAATACGATCAGCAATTAATAGAAAAAGTTGAAAGGTTGAATCAAGAGCTCATCAGCCGTGGAGGATTCAATAAGTATGGTCAAAAAAGACCAAAAAATTAAACTACAAACTAAAAAGAGAGTGTTTAAGCTCCGGTATATGCACGACAGAATATCATATTGGGCTAAACACACCACATGGTAAACTACGTACAGTAAACAAGAACTTAAACCTAAAATTAAGAACTTAAATAAATCTTAAATTTAATTCTAACCATCAAATTTCAACGCAAATGGAGCAGAATCACGGAGGAGACGGTTACATTTGAGGCAGTGAGAAGCAAAGGGATGCAAGTGGCAAAGTTAAAAATTTGGAAATAACCAGTACACATCGTAGGTAAACCCCTCCTCTGTCTTGGGGCAAGAGATAGTACACTAGTAGCCCTGGTAGGTGCTGCTGTACAGCATGATTTAGAAAAAAAATCAATAAAAGCCTACCTAGGCTATACGCGTTTTACTCAAAACTTGAAAATGTCCACTTACATCCCTTTGCTTCTTATTGCCTCATATGAGCCAAGGACGAATTTTACACAAAATGCATTTGCAATTTATACATGTCTTGTAATGTAACTTTTCGTTACACCGTGATGGAGTACTCTTTAACCAGTAGAATAAATAGATAAATAACATTTAATTTGGTATCATTTTTGAATCGTTTCACCACTGGAAGCCATATTTGAATTAGGCAGTGATAAAGGAGGCCGCTGCCTATAATGTCATAAGCCTTATAAATGCGACTTTTACGTAATTATAAGTTTTTATATAGCTTCATCACTGTATTCCTTTTTTAAAAATAGCGATGGGGGGGGGGGGTAAAAATCATTAAGTATTTTATTTATTATTTTACATACGAAGTTATTCAAGGAAAAATATTTTTGTATTTCCACAAGAGAGTAATTCAAAACTTGTTGCAATATTGCTTTAAAAAAATTAATTAAAAATTATAACTTTAATAAAACAAAAATTTTCAATTATTTATTTTTCAGTATTTTAATTTACTACTATGAAGAAATTCCCAAAAAAGAATAACAATGTTCAACTACAAAAGAGCAACACATCGCAATAATGCGTGAAATAATTTAAAATCCAATCAAAAATTTAATAGGTTGTTTGTTTTTGTTTCTTACTTGAAATTAATTGAATATTACTATACTTGGCTTATCCTGACTGTGACATTTTACTGTAGTTCAAAAGGACAGATTATCTTATTTAAACTCTATCTCAATAATTTTATGTGCAACACATTTTAAATTTTCGCAATCTGTACAGTTAAATATTAATTATTACAAGAGCTAATTTTTATAAAGGACGCACGTCCCCCAACTCTGGTATATAGTACACATCTGAGAAACAGTTAATAGAAAAACAGAAACCTAATGTGCTTGAGATCAAAACTCTTTCTGTTAACCTTTAAAAAAAAAACACATATTTTAAAAATGTTAAATATTATATGTTTTCAGTGCGCTTCCGTTCAGGTTATTTTCATTTACAGTACAACTTCATTTTTCCGAACTAGCGGGGACCAAAGGCAATCCGGATAACGAAAATCCGAGTAATTTGTAAAACACATTCGTAAACAAGCAGGCATATCTTTTATAACAGCAAACAACGCTGTAACAAAATTACATAGGATTGTTACTCGCAAACACTTAATCATTTATAGTTCAGATGATGTGGTGTAGGAAAGACACTACAAATATGCCATGTTGTTTATTAGATGACTTTATTTTATTGCACGTCCTATGCAGGAGTTGTGTATTTAATCAAAATAAAGAGCAAATATTTGGTACATTGACAGTTTCGTTCCAACTATCATAATTTAGAATTATATCATTTCAGTGAATGTATTTTTTAACTTTAAAAATTTGATCTGGATAAGCCGGAGATCTGGATAAATGGGAGCAAGATAAACGAGGTTCTACTGTAATTATAAATATGCATCAAAAGTACCAAAGAAAAATTCAAGTCTAGAGCCGTAAAAAGTAGCTGATTTCTGACACATTGATTGACGTTGATGATTTAATAATATTTAAAATATTGTGTGTGTGGAAAAAATATATTGAAACTAAGTCGAAAATTCATCGTTTTAGTTCAATTTATCCTCAAAATAACCCTAGTACTTTCTAAAGAAAAATTGGCAGCCTCTCGAACTTTAAATTGAATCTGAATTATTATAGTGTGAGATTTTTTTTCCCCAAGAATGAGAAAAATTATAAAATTCAACAAATTTGTATTACATCATTCAAATTATTTAAACAATGCCTTATCTACTCTCCTAAGGCCTTTAGCATTTAACCACGATGATAAATAAGATGAAGATTGTTGGGGGCCTCTTTTTCCTGGTCTTTCTCTCTCTTTCTGAATTCAGCTTCAGATAGTTTTTTCGACATATCATAAAATTGGTTTAAAACTATACACGACAAGCAAAAACTATCCTGAGAACGGAGTAAAAAGCAGAAAAAAAGTGCGTGGTACGAGCTAGAGAAGATACTCTTTAGAGAATTGTTCTGTTGGAAAAGATAGTGGCTCCAATTCCTAAGCCATGGGCTACGGCCAAGGGAACAGTGTAACGATTTTCCCTTAGGCCCTTGGGGTATGGTAGATAAGTTCTCGTCATTGTAAAAGCTGAGAGGAAGACATCATGTTGACAGCTTTATGACGTTTAATTGTAGAAAAAGGACATTTGAGCATTTCTGCTGTTTTGTATTGGTGTGCAGGTGGTACCCTCAGCTTAGCTCCCATATTCCTCCTGCGAGAGGAAAATTCTTAGATAAGATATAACAAGTATTGGTCGCTGTGAGAAAACACATTCATGCTATTTACTGCGCCCTCCTATCCTCTCTCTCTGTCTATCCTTCCCACTCTTTATCCACATTAAACCATGCAAACTTTCTGCCAGCGCCTGCACAGCGTGTTTTTTCCCTGGGGGGGGGGGGGTTCTAATAACTCGTCCTTTTTTTAAAAATTAAATTTAAACATTTATTTAGTCAGTTTAGCGCCCCCAAAATCTGGCGCCCGGGGCACGAGCCCCGTCTGCCCCCCTCTAGTTACGTCCCTGTCTACAGCTTGTGATTATCGTCAATCTTTCTCTTACTCAAAAAGTAGTTTCAATGTTTGTGTTGATTTTGTTTCCCACGTTGTTTGTAGTAAGAATACGCACCTTTGGAGTTCAGTGGCGTAGCCAGGATTCTGTTTCCGGAGAGACCCACGTGTTCATAGCAAAGAAACTATCCCTCAATTTGTTTTTCATTAAATACGTTATTAAAATACTGACTTTATTACAGATTATGCTAAATTTTGAATACTACTAATTGTTAAATTAAAATCTGTTACGCACCAAGAGGAGAGGGTCGAGAAGAATGGGACAGAAGGAGGAATGGGAAAGCTGCATTTATGCCGAAAGAAAGCGCTCCAGGCTCTTGATCCTAGTTGAAATGTTAAGTGGAAAACGTTTTCCTGGTGCTTAATTTTTTGAGGGAAGAGTATTGGGATTAATTTTAATGAATTCTATCTTTAAATTACAAAGCACAGCTCAAAATTTGAGGGGCACAATGTGATATTTCAGGGTAACAACCTAAGTTGTAGCAACCGATGAAGTAGTTTTGAAGTGAATACATAAATAACACGCTTGGACATCATTCATCAGAGTACATTCATACTTTTCAGCTTTCCTAGCAGCTACAAAAGCTACTATAAAAAACACGTTTACACTTTTTTTCCTAATGAAAAAGTAATTCATTTGGGCGAAGTACCGTCCCTAAAATTTGACAATCCTTCTCTTTGGTCCAGCTCTACATTCGCCCCTGCTGAAATTTGTCGCAAAAAGAATATCAAGTTTTATCAACCAAAATGCAGCTCTGCGGTGAACATTTTTTTGACGTCTACGTCCAATTTCAAGGTTTGCTGATAACTCGGCGTGAGAAATGTGACTCGCATTTTCTTTACTGTAGGTCCAGGGCACCGGATAAACGTTTTCCGAAATGGAAGTCATTTAAACTTTTTTCTATTTTGTGACTGGTCAAAAGAAGCACAGAAAAATTTAACACAAGACAAAAAATTCGCAATAAAATTACAAATATTCTTCGGAATAGCAAAATAATCTTCAGTCACTGTAAATATTTGGTTTGCTTGTTTTCTCAATACGGATACGAACGGTAAAGGGTTGTTCTGTGATCGGTTCCAAGCTGTTATTGAAAATTGAAAAATAGAAGCCGAGTTATAGGAATTGAAAAGAAACGCGTAAAAAGCTGAACAAAATGTAATGAAAAGCATAGAATTTGAATGAAATTCTGGTGGGAATTACGCGAATTTTTTTCCCCTTATAGCCCATATTGGACAGAATCTCTTTCTAAGTCTTGTAAGAACTGTGTTTACCGTCTCTGTTCTTTTCGATATATTTATTCCAAGCGTTATTTTTCTATTTCTGCAGAATCAAGTTTACATTTTCTCAGTTGTCAATTCTTGTCATTTAGACAACAAGTCCTCCAAACTGTAAAACCTATTGAATAACAGAAGATTTGTCGTAAAATATGAAAAAAATCATGTAATGTTGCGTTGAAAAAACTCAATACATGAAACTTTTCTCACCTCACGGAAGACAGAATGAAAAATACACGATATATGATGGTGGTTACCTTTATTACATTCTGTAAAATTTGTTTTCTATAATTTAGGTTTTAAAGTCGCCAAAACTATACGTATATTAATTTAAATAAAGGTCTTTAACATTCCTTCTAAACACAATTTGTTCATTTCTTTCCAAGGTTCTACTCAAAATATTGCAATAACGTTAGGGCTACAGTCAGAACGGAAAAGACAGCAAATTTCGATTTTTACAAACTAGTGCACTCGAAAAAAAAAAGTTCAACCTTTGATGGTAAGGCGGCGCTGGCCTTCTACGCCTGGGACCCGGGTTCTGACCTGAGGTAACTAGTCGGTGGATATTCGAGATGCAGAAAATCATCAGCGCTGATGTACGATTTATGAGGCATGTAAAAGATCCCTTGGGTATTCGTTTGGCTTTGAATTTCTCCGGGAAAATTGAAATTCCTAATGCAGTTTCAAATCAAATAGAGCCCAGGTGCCTCCATCTGGTGGAAACTGGGCGTCAAAAACAACTAGTGTCATGCATCAGCGCCTTAATGGTGTCACGTGAAAAACCGATGCTTTGTCGGGGAGCGCACTGGGTCTTGTATAGGCCGAATGGCTTCTTACATAGCCCCATTGGAAATAAAAGAAAAAAAAAGCTTCCTCGTTTCTTTCTCACAGCTAAATATAAAATCTGACTGAATGAGCCTTAAATTACATTTTGAAAGAGCACATGAAAAAACTGTCAGTTTGGCAATTAAAAAGTTGTTTAAGTTGGAAGATTTGGTAGAGGTAAAAGTGGGTACTGTAAGAAATTCCCTTCGGATGCACAAGGCAACCCTTAGGAAACCTTGATGGAAAGTAACTTAAAAGGGTACTACGTACTTCTGTAGATGCGGCTACATTTTGCGGAACTATTTCGAGAATTCTGAGTTCCTGAAGTTTTTGAATTGATGATATTGAGAACTAAATTTAAGATGCTTTGAATTGCTTTGTATAAATCTGAAGTAAATAATATAATTGAAAACTGTTTATTTCTTAACTTTAAAAATATCAGTACACGCACTCTAAAAACAATTCATTTATAAATAGCCACTTAAAAGAATCTTAAATTGGCAAAAATATAAACAAGAGCTCTGGTTAAAATATTTAAGCTATATATAATTTATAAGAAAATAGCAAAATGTATTAAATATCTGAACATCAAACATAGAATTTAAATCAAAGTTGATTCAGGAATTTGTACAAAATATTTAACCAAAGGTACAATCTTGTCTTTCATGTAGCTGAAGTACTCCATTAGATGTACATTTGGAAACTCAAATGGACTCACTTTGAAAATGCAGCCATAGGAAATATTACTCAAAACGGCTGCAAAAATTACCAACTTGAGAGAAAAGTTTTCGTTTTCAGGTTCGTTCTGGCAAGTTTCTCTAGCGCTGCATCGAATGTTGGAATAACTACGATTACTTTTGTTTTCTGCCTTTTCAACCAGACTGCAGTTAGCTTGCAGCCATTCATTTATTAGTAAATTCAATGCTTTTTCTTCTGCATATAGGCAACCTAGCGTCAATTCGCGGTATTTATCGATGAACGTCTTGATTAAGCCACTCATATCTTCAGCCGTTTCTCCATCCTCGCATTCAGTCTCAAAAGTAGTTTTGAGTTCTTCGAAGTGGTGTTTTGCTTCTTCTGTAATTTCTGCAAAACGAGTTTCAGCTTTTGTCCTCACAGCTATGAAAGCTTGTCGCAAATGATCGTCTGATAGATGCATCTCGTCCATCAATATTTTTGAATCAAATACTTCACGATCGTCGAAAAATAACTCGGATGAGATTCTTCTAAAAGGTTCGTCCTTTTGGTGACTCAAAAGAGGATTTCCATCAAAAGAAAACATTTTCATGCCACGCAGTTGTATCACATCATTCTCCTCAGAGACTTTTCTCATTTTAAGTACTTTTCCATCATCTGTCTCTAATTCAGACTCGATTATCCTAGGTACTGCATTTTGCAAAGCAGAAGAGGGCTTTTCATCAAGCAATTTTTTCATTCCAATAACAGGCATAGAAACACCTAGAATACAAAATTCTGTATGTTTAAATCATAATTAACATCACGTTAGTAAACCACGAACAGCAAAAACCATAAATTGCTTTGTGCAAGAATTTGTAAAGTCTATTTCTTATCGAATGTCCCCCGTCTATTTTAAAATCTAGTCTCCTTCTTTAACGCTTGACTAACTAAAGATTAATTCACTTGAAACGCACCCAAAGCTTTAGAGCAAAATAGGGTATTTTAAACCACGACAACGGCCATACAACTCATGTAACCTATCTTGTTGAAAATTTAGGTAAGGCTTGACCACGAAGGTATTGAGTGTAAACTGGAAGCGAAAACGGACTACTTTATTTTGTAATAGGTAGAATAAGTGAGAACGCGCAAGCAGTTAAGTCTCGCGTACTCCCCGATTCTGCCTATTACAAAACTATTTTTAAATAAAAAAGGAACCAACGTCAAAAAATAAAGAGGAACTATAAAGTAAAAAATAATTGGTCATTTACATACGATTTCCTTCCTAAACCTATGAATAAAATTTTACAATTCCAGTACAAAAAGCAACTAAACACCCAATTATAAAATAAACCGATTTTAGTTACTATACGAGAAATTATTTTAGTACCTAACTAATTATATACAATCTCATAATTTTTAATAACATTTTGAAGTCTGGGCCTCCTATAAACTACTACCTAACGAAACTGAGTAGGTTTAATTTTGAAGACTATGTTTCGCCTGTAGTTAAATTAGTATTCAACTCAGGATTCGGTGGGTTGTTAGTTACGTTAGGCAGTAGTTTGTAGGAGGCCTCGACTTCAAAAGGTTATTAAAAATTAAGAAATCGTATATACTTAGTAAGGTATTTAAAGCAATTCATGTTATAGTAATTAAAGTCTGTGTTTATTCTATAATTGGGTGTTTAGCCGATTTTTGCACTGGAATTGTAATATAAATTTGATTTACAGGTTTGGGAATCGTATGTAAGTATGACCAATTATGTTTTACTTTTTAGTTCCTCAGTTTTTTGAAGTCTGATCTTTTTTATTTAAAATAATTTATTTTTTGCATTTTAGCGGTGTAAATATAAAATAAGTACGCAGGGTAGATTATGGTACATGACGTAGAGGTCTTCTTTACGTCTATCTCGAGTGAGAAAGTGTCGAGCACAGGAATCTAAAAACAGCTATGATGAGCACAGCAGAGAAAGAGCACAGCGTCTCTGAGACTTCCGAAGACTGAAGAAAGGCTCAATTATTTGCGCCTATCAATTTATTATCAAATGCGCAATTATTTACCAAGAAAATTGTCTTCATTATCATTTCTTCTTTATCAAAGTATGTTTCCTAAAGCAAATGCACGAGTCAATAAAAAACAACTAACTTTGCCCATAAAATTTGAAGAGTTTCCTCGATTTTTCAAGGATCTATCTTCAGATACTGACTTTATGACATTGGATCACCTAGGAAGTATATCTTCAAAAAAAGAAAAAATTCCAAATCGGTCTATGCGCATTCGAGTTATAGGGGAGGGGGGGGGGGATATAAAAAGATTCCGACGAATTGAGGACGTCTTTTTTGAAGTCTGATTAAAAAACTTAACGCGCATAAAATTTTATACTATTGGCACGAAAAACTATTCCTTGTTCCTCTCCAGGATTTATTTGCGTGCTAATTTTTATTTGAACCATTTAAATGTTAAAGGTTTCTCAAACTAATTTACATTTCACATTACGTCTCACGTAACTCGTGATAAAAATCACATTTCTCATTACTTGGCCCCGTTATAGATCAACACCACACTTGAAACAGTATCTACTGTGATGTTGCATATACAGTGCTGGTAAAAAAAATGCATCATTCTCGCATTTTCACAACAATGGGATTATGTGAGAAGTTTTGGTCGACCGATTAACGATGAATGTATGTGAAATTCTTCAAAACTTATGAAATAAACATTTAACAGCAGGAATCCGATAATTGTTTACGTAGATGGGGCTGTTTCCGGGCCAAGTTAAACTGCTGACCCCATGCTCATTTTTCCACTTCTGAACCTGCGTGTGAGTTTAGAGAAAAAAATTACTTAAACCCATGACAATTCAAATAAAATGGCAGGATAAAGGTTTTTTAAATTGTTACTTAGCAGTTTTGCCCTATGGCACGGAGCAGAATCATCCTGGAAAATGACGTTTGGAACTGAAGTAAAGTGATCCCGGATAGTAGGAAGCAATTTTCCCTCCAAAATGCCAATATACTGTTTACTGTTCCTTGCACAAAGTGAAGCCCACCGACTCCTTGATCAGAAATACATCTCCAAATCGTCTGGGATACGGGATGCTTGACTGTGTGTTTAATGAAGTCGGGATGATATTCCTCTCCTATGCGGCGCGGGTGATGCAATTTTTTTTACCACCACTGAGTGAAGATTAAAATACTACTAGAGCAATAATACTAAATGAATTTCCTGTTTTCTTCAGAGAAGTGTTTATTCAAAACTTGCGATATGACTATTAATTATTAATACAGGGGCGGTATTTAAGGGGGCACACAAAAGCGCAACCCACTAAATGTCGCGAAGACTGCCTCAAAGCAAGAGCCCCCCTGAAGGGGAAAATGCCCCTCAAAACATCCCCTAGCCCAGGTGTGTCCACCCCCAAAGGCGCACTCCTAAATATCGTGATTATCCCCAAAAGCAAGGTGGAATCCCCCTTAAAACAGGGGAAAAATACCGCTCAAAACCCCCTAAAAATTTAAATGGCGCAATCTACGCCACGACTCCCTCACCCTTGGTGGGCACCCCTGTTCCACTCTAGTCCCTAGGTGGACACTTCTGATTAATATTAATGTTTTATGGTCCTTTCTTTAACACTGAGTAAAGAAAGTACCATTTTTTATGGATCTTTCTTTAACAATGGATTTTATATTTAATCGTTTAATAGGGAATTAAATGAAGTTTGTTTTTTTTTTGCCCGTAACTTTTTTTAAAGAACAAATATGGTGAAGCAAAGGTTTGGGACCTAAGTTAGATCACCCCTATCCATTAAGGGGTCTTTAATGTTTACAAAAAAGGTCTTAAATTGCACAAATATATCATAATCAAATACTATACACCTTTTCCTCAAAAAAATTTAAACAGTTAAATAATTTTTAACTTGTAAAACCAAAAATTTCTTAACTGAGACGGTTGAGGGTAAAAACTGTCAAAATATATTTTTCACATATTTTAAGTGAAATTGCTGTATAAGTTTTAAAATAAGTTACAAAAAACATTCACAGAAAATTTCAAAGCAATATAACAGCAAGGTTTTGAAATGTAATGCGCGAAACTCCAAATTTTGCGTTTAGAGAAAAATGCGTTTAAAGTAGGCATGGCAGTATCCTGTCAAACGAAAATTCCGAATATATATTAATTAATACCTCGGAAAGTTTTTCTCGTATCGATAAAAACTTTGTACTAAAATGTACCGAATAAATGGCAGTATAAAGCATTTTTTTTCTTCAAAAAATCTATTTCTTTTGAAGTTTAACACTACCTAGACCCCTGAAACAAAACAAATCCTAAAAATCGTTTCACTTAGTGAGACGCTATGAATTTTTACAAACAAAGCGCGAGTTTGAAATTTGAAGATTTCCCTCGATTTCACCAGAATCCCTCATACCCGAACTTTATGACCATTAAACGACCGGGAGAAGTATACCGTTTCAAACAGAAAAAGAATTGTCCTAATCGGCCCAGGCGTCTTCTAGTAATTGGGGAGCATAGTACACAAAAATATTCCGACAAACTCTTTTAATTAGTATTACCATAACTTTAAATTAAACTGACTGCGTCGTTAAATATTAAATCTAGAATACTTATCAAACTTCAGAAATCTGACGCCAGTTACGATATATTTATAAAGCAATATAAATTTAATAGTCAGAAGAGGGGAAGGGGGGGGGGTTGTCTTCTATTCCCCTTGAATTGAACACTAAATATATTTAGAAACTAAAACATTGAAAAAACGAAACTTTAATGACTTAATCAAGCTATTAGCAAAATATATATATATTTAACTAGCATTCCCGTACCCGGCATTGCTCGGGTAATGGAATTAGCAGGGGTTAACAGTGCTTGGTGCATTTAGTTTCGAAATTCCCCTATAATAATTACATATTACCTATAATTTTTTCTAATTTTGGGAGGATCCCGGGCCCTTCTGAACTCTTTATATATATGCCCTTGTTCTTAACCGATCTTTAACTGTTATTAACGATCCTTTTAAAGTATTAATTATCTTTGCAAACACAGGCCATCCACATTTTATTGTTATACCTATGTTTAAGCAAGAACTTTGTATACAACATTTTTAGATTTTTTTTTTTTTTTGGTGCTAAAATTAAGCTGCTTGATGAACTGACTTTGGAGCAAACTACATAAAATTGGCCGTGTGAAAAAAAGTCTTCTCTTAAATCGATCCCTGCTACTTTTAATGTCTGTCCTTGTGACATTAACGGTTATTGAAAAGCAAACTTTTACAGGAAACTGCACTCTTCTAAATTCAAAAGGATAGTCCGCCTGTGATGATGTTCTTAAAATCTTCGTTTCTAGTTTTAAAAAAATGAAAGCAAAAGACAGAAACATTATTTGACTTATTATTGACAATTATTAGAGAAAAGCCTCAAAGAATTACGTGAGAAACAAAAACAATATCAAATTTATAATTTGCTATCGACCAAAAGTTGAGATGAAGTACTGAATAATGATTTGAATAGAGGAAAGCCTCTGAAAATAAGGGATTTAAATTTCAATGACAGGTTTTAATTTCACAGAAATTAAGGGGTTTTAATTAATTTCTCGTGAACTAATTGATATTTCGAAAAATCCTTTCTTGGTTGTTACTTTTGTAATCATGTGGACCTGCCTGCAAAATTTCAAGTCTGAGGCTTCAGCGGTATTGGCTGTGCGTTGATATATATATATATATATATATATATATATATATATATATATATGTTATCTCAGGACATTGATTTTTATATATTAAGATTAATTCTCGCCTATTTTCGTAGCAAAATACATTTAATGTACTGATTCTCTACATGAGTAATAGATACATAATTAAGAATATAATTAAAATTTAGAGGCAGCGCCGTGAAAGTCAAACATTCCGATGGAGTGAGAATTAAATATTGTTCTATAGAACCCTCCGTCGAGAATATGCACCGTTCACAGCAAAACCACGTGACCTTTGACGTGTCGTTCGGCTGACGCAAGCTGGATTACGTAGCCACAACGTATGAATTTTAAAGTTTCTTAGATTTCTTCGCGGACCCCTCATCAGATCCAGACAAAATTACCATGGTACCACCTGGAAAGTACACCTTTTCAAACAAAAGAATTTTTCAGATCGGCCCAGGCGCCTTGGAGGAATCAGAAAACATACATAAAAAGCCTCAAGACGAATACATAACCTCCTTTGAAGTCTGTTAAAAAAATGAAGGGCCGTTTCCGTTTCGAGTTCACGCTCCATCTCTCCGTAGTCAAGCTTTAGCATACACAGAGGATTGACTCAAGGAATTCCCCGCCTTTGCGAGTGTGTTCTCCGGAATTCTCCACAATATAAAATTAGTATATCTTGACTCTACTTTCCGATCTTTTAATATTTTGGATAGCACTTTTGGCTAGTGATGTTCCCAAATTTTCTGAGGGTATACTCCTAGTAATCAGTTATGCACAATATGTGTATGCCATCATATACATAATGTCATAAAATAAAAATTTTTGAAGCTTGAGGGTATACGTTATATGTCTAAAATGTTTGAGAGTATACGGCGTATATGGAGTATACCCTATGGGAACATCACTGCTTTTGGCTAAGTTACGGGCGACTAGTCTAATTCGTCATTCAAACAAGGATAAAAACTGAGCAAGTGCATTCTTGTTCATGGCCCGAGTGATTGCTGACACGTTTACTCGGGCCTCGTGCTGCAACACGATTTTACTTACTCGAAATTGATATAACTCAGTTTTTTTCCCACGAGTAACGAATCTCAGAGCAAACGCGAACTCCTCACCCGCAACACGAGATTTTTCGGAATTTGTGTATTCCGTATTATTTATTTTTTAGTTTTAAATTCGAATGTCAAGTATAATGACACCTAAGTGCTCTGCGTTATCTTAAGTTAGTAAAGATGCCAAGAGAAAAGTTCCTCACAATTCAAGATTCTGTGCATTGTAACACTTATGTTTTTCTTTTAATACAGTAAGTTTAGGGGGGGTTTTATGTAGGAAACCGTAATATATAATGTTGACGAATGGATTAAAACACTTTGAGGGGTGTTTGAAAGAGTTTAAAATTGTAGTGTGTGTTTATAAATAAAAGTCTTTCACAATGCGAATTTTGATTTATACATTTGTTCTTAGAACGCATACCTCTCATCAGTCAAGACTCTTCTGCATAAGCGAACGTTTCTGTCAATGTTTTTAATCCTAACAGAAATTTGAATTAATAAGTGAGAAAAAATGAAAATGATAATTTTGTTTTATCTGTTTTGAATTAACCCGAATAAAAGTGCCTGAAAATCAACGAATTAGTAGGCGAAAAATGATGCGAAAATTTAAAATGAGTAAGATTGTTTAGAGATTTATTTTAAAATTATTAGGAAAATAAAAGTATATTCGAATCATTAATGTCAAGACTTCAAAAGAAATCTTCTCGATTGCTTTAAGAGAAAAGCCTGGTTTTGCGCATAGCCCTGCGAAGGTAAAATACGTTTTATTCGTTTGATAAAAATTTAAACAATTTTAAAATATATTATGATTATAGATAAGTAATGGAAGTCTACACTATTTCATAAACTCGGCAGCAAAAAATGTCTGACATGACTTTCATAATTGAAGGGATTCCAGCAACAAAGAGTTAACCCCATTTTTTTGG